>NW_022900943.1:23155387-23169028 GCF_012274545.1 Fukomys damarensis | reverse complement strand
CGCAGACAGGCAGGCAGGCAGGCAGCTGAAAAAAACCCCCTCTGGGGTCCTTGGGTCCTTCCTGGGTCTGTTGTCACGCAGGCCGGGAGCTCCCGCGCAGGCCGGGAGCTCGCGCGCACGCCGCCGGGTGATCTCACTCATTACTTTTGTTTTGGTGTTGTTCCACAAATGTGGTATTCATTTTTGATTAGGTAGGGGATATTCAGTCATAAGACTGGGAGATCTCAAAGCTCTTTTTCTCAGGTTCTCATGGACTCGACCTTTTTGGTAACCTTTTACTACTGGAGAAAAAACACGAATAACTTTTACTTCCTCTTTGAGATATGTGGCAAAGAAGCCTAATGTGGTGGTTTCTAAGAGGTTTTCAGATTCTTGGATTAGTGTGTCATAAAAATTTAAGATCTATCATAAAGCTGCCTAAGGATGGACAAGATTCTGCGACTGATGATTACATGAATAAATCAGGTGAGGGGGAAAAAAAACCCAAATCCTGCAAGAAGACATTTCTCTGCTGTATCGTCCTCTTCACATTCTCCTTCATCTTGGCACTTCTCTCCCCCCAAACTAGACGCTACAATTGCAGGCACTGAATCTGCATATACCCCACCCCAAAGCAAGAAGGGCGGTCTATTGCTTTGTATTTCTTTTTATCAGAAAGAAAAATGGTCACTAGAAAGCTCTCAGAAGAAAGGTTGTATGGTCCTACTGTCCACTTTAAGTCATATATAGATATATCTCTATATATCTCTATATATCTATATATCTATATATATGCTCTTGCTTTAAGGGAGGCTAGAAAACAGTATTGGCCATTCCCAGCTCCTTTCGAGGGAAGTAAGTGGTGCTGTCGGAAAAAGTACGAGGCAGACAACTATGTATTGTTTCTGTATATTTCTTGTTTTCTTTCTTTCTCTAAAAACAAGAACAAATAATCTGCAAAAATAAAATCAGTACATTCCCCCTGGTCTGGCTTGCATATTCTTAGCCCTTTTGCTATTGGTTCACTCCTTTCTACATGTTTATTGTTTATCCTGGCTATTTTTATTCTGTTCATTTTGGTGGTGGTGGTGGTGGTGGGTGCTACCTATGGCACTTTGAAGCCAGAAATAGCCCTCAGTTTAGTCATTGAAGTTCAAGGACATACTCTGCCCTTCATTCCCACACAGTTATAGGCAAGATCTTTGACTCTGAGACCCATCTCTAAAGAAGAAATAATAATTCCTGCCCTGCCTATTTCTGAAGATAACTGTGAGGGCCAAATAAGGTAAGAGGTGTGAAAATGTCTCTTATGCTGTCAAGCACTTTGCATATTAAATGTGCTGCCGTGACATCCTAGGATCTCCTGGTGTGCACTCAGAAACACCTACACCTTGAATTGCCTTGTCTCATCCACTACATTGAGGTCATTTGAAAAGAAAAGTTCTCGGTTTGATTTAGAGATTTCTAAATATTGGCTGGAAAGAAGTTGGAGTCCACAAGTAAAGAGCACATGAGCAGCTGAACTTCAGAATTGGAAATTAGGGATACAATGGCCTCTTTCTACTCCTACTCTTGACTACATTTTCCTGGGCAGGTTACTGTAGCTAATTAGACCTGAACAGGAGCTGTCTACAATGGAATGTGCTACATGCTTGGAGGAGGGGCTACTGATGGTTAACTATTTAGACCACAGGTTTTTTTCTCCATCCAGCTTTGCTCTGTGGCCCAGGCAGATGTCTCAGAACACTGAACTCCTCCATCTAGGTGTGTTTGTGGCCTCATAACTGGCCCTCCCAGGGAGCAGGGCTGACCCTTAGCAGCAGCATGAATTTTATTAAAAACACTTCCCTATGATCTCTTGTGTTTGTAATACTATATACTAAAAAGACTGAGACATACGCCTTACTTTCTGTACACTCCAGTGGAGAATTATGTAAGAAAACTACTCAAGGAAATAACAATAATAGAATAATAGCCAAGAAGACTCCAAAGTGACAGACTTTTAGTATCAAACACAAAGCAAAACCAAAATGAATCCAGGCAGGAGCATTGAAAAGGACTTAAAATACAGGAAGATGATGTCATGTTTACAAGTAGAGATGCTGAGAGGAAAAAGCATGAGCCACATTCAGGATAGAGCTGCAGAACTATGCTATATGTGAAGTAGAATTAAAAGAAAAAGGAAAAGCAAGCCTTCCCAACCTTAAGCAATTTCCTTTCAGACTTTCCCCATCCTGTCGCTGATAACTTTGCTCTTGTAAGTAAGGTCTTACGACCACTTGCTTCTATAAGATCCTGTCTTTTCTACCAAGATGTGTATGTGTGAAGCTGCAAAACTGTCACTACTTGATTAACTGCTTTTGTCCTGCTTCTGAAAACCTGCTTGCCCACTCACCAGTTTCTTGCCACTAGGTAGACTGATGTATTTGACCATATGTATAAAACTAGAGCCCTTTTGGGGTTGGGGTACCAAAAAAAAAACTAGAGCCCTTTTCTTTGTTCTGAACTCAGCCTTTGGATACAAATCTGCTGGGTTGGTGCGCAACTAGATAAACCTGCCTGTTGCACCCACTGGTCTCTCTAACCTCTTAAATTCTGAAACATTCCCCAGCAACGATGAAGGGACTGGAGGCAACCATCTTGCTGTCTGCTTTGCCTGCAGGCCTGGGGACTCCATGAAAGAAGAGACCCCAAAACCTCCAGTGCCACATTGAGAGACTTAAACTCAGTGAGGGAATCAGGTTTCCCACAGCCTGGCACCCTCCCCTCACAGTGCAGAAGAATATGAGGGGCTACAGGACAATTCTGGAACAGAGTGCTACAGGACCATGGTAAGTTTTTGGAGCCCGAGGCAGGACCCTCCATATGGATGAAGGGGAGCTTAATCACCTCCCGGAGTGTACTGAGAAGTCTGGATCAGATGGAGACAGATGAAAACCTACAACCCCAAGTCAGGAACGAAAGTGTGACCCACAGCAAGAATAGCTAAATGGATACACATTGAAGCCATACTCTTACGTAAAATAAATAGGACACACGTGTGCAAATATTAAATAGTTTCTCTGCTGTGAGAAACTGAGAGTGTATAAGGATCAAAATGCATAGTAGATAATGTGAAATAGGAAGAAAATCTCCAAAAGGAAAGGGAAGTGGGAAAAAGGAATAAATATGAGAAAAGGGAAAAGCAGAAGCGAAGTCCTTGTAAATGTGGAGGAGAGGAGGGATTGAAGTGAGGGGAGGAGAATGGGGAAAACATAAGAACCAAGGTACATCATGTAAAGGTACAAATTCCTAATGATGAAGTCTTCATATTGTGTATCTAAAATGGAAAAGAAAAAAAAAGAACAGATTTCAAGAAATGTGCTGAGTAATCTGACCCAGGAAAGGTAACAGGGTCTACATCCAAGTTGGGAAAAGGAACCAAAAACAGAGCCCAAGTGATACAACCAGCAACAATAATAGAATCAAGCACAGCTTAGAAAATGACAATTTTTGGTAGTTATTAATCTATCACCTTTAACTGTGTAAAATAAATCAAAATTGAGGACCTACCCAATATATGTTTATGGTAAATAAGCCCTTCAATATAGTAACTTTACCCTTCAAGATGGGGACTTAGACAGAGTAAGGCCCTCTTACTATTCTTCACTTCTTCTCTATCTTCTGGAGCTCAGGACAATGGCCTACAAATATTCTGTCAAAAAGACTTGGACTTATTCAGTCCAACAATGCCAAGTCTTCAAATCATTCTATGAACATATTCAACAAGAGTTACCTGAACTCACTCTCAGCCAGAAACCTGTTCACCCTAATGGCTGAAAAGATAGCCCACAACCTCAGGATCTCCTCATGTTATGCCTGTGAAGGAACTAACATGAGAGACCAATAGCCATGGGGAACAACAGAATTGATGCCAGAAGACAACCTCACCCTACCTACATCTTCTCCTCACAAACCCAAGCATCTGGCATTTAAAAACCTCTACTGTTGGGAGGTTTGCATTGCTCACTGGGCAAAGGCCTTCACAGATTCAGTGGGAGAACTAACTTGTCTGGGGCAACAATATTACAACGAAACTCTAGGAAAAGCTTTATGGTGGGAAAAACAAAAGCAGTTCTCAATTACCCAGCCCAAACCATTTTCTCATTTCTCCCTTTAAACCACTCTTCATAACAATTAGAGGCCCCAAATGACCAGAAGATACCCTCTGGTATCTGTTGGGTCTGTGGATTATGGGCATACTGACAACTACCAACTAAATGGTCAGGGGCCTGTATACTGGGGACAATTAGACCATCTTTTCTCATCCCCTTGAGACAGGGACAAGCTCTAGAATACCCTGTCTATGGAGCTGATAAGAAAATTAAAAGGGCCATAAAAATAGGAGATTGGAGAGATGACGAATCGCCCTCAGGGGGCATTACCTAATACTTTGGCCCAGCTACCTGGGCAGAAGGTGGACTATGGGAATACTACACCCCTATTTACATGCTTAACCACAACATAAAATTACATATAGGCTGTGCTGGAGCTCATTGCCAATGACACTGAAAAGGTCTTAAATCTGCTTGCCTGACAAGCCTCAAACATGAGAAATACCATTTATCAAAATAGACTGGCCTTATACTATCTTCTCGCCCAGGAATGAAGGGTATGCGGAAAGTTCAATCTGATTGCTGCCTAGAGACTGATGACAATGGAAAGGTCATTACATTACTGACAGAACTCAGAAATTAGCCCGTGTCAAGATCCAAAAATGGAAGCAATGGTCTGTCTTCAGAGGCTGGTTTTCATCCTTGGGAAGATTCAAGACCATGATAGTAATAGTTCTTGCTATCTGGGGAGTTGGTCTTACTATCCCTTGCCTTTTTCCCTTTCTTGTCAGAAACATTCAGTTGGCTATAGACACCTTGGTAGATAAACACAACACCATTCAACTAGTGGCTCTGACAAAGTACCCACCTCTGCTCAATAGGGAGCTACAACCCTATAACAAGGTAAATAATAATGATGATGCTCTCTACTGAAATTAATAGAAAGCATCAAAGGGGGCACTGAGGCAGAACTTTTTAAAAAAGGAAAAACAAGCCTCCCCAACCTTGAGCAGTTCCCCTCAGAATTCCCCCTCCCTATGGCTTGTTAACTTTACTCCTGTAATATTTTGTGACCCCTTGCTTCCATAACATCTTGTTTTTTCCACCAAGATATGCTAAGTTGCAAAACCGTCACTATTTGATGAACTGCCTTTGTCCTGCTTCTGGACCCACCCTCCAGTTTCTCCCCACTAGGTAAACTGACCCATTTGACCATAGTGTAAAACTTTTCCTTGTTCTGGACTCAGCCTATGGACACAACTCTGCTGGGGTGGTACGCTCTCTTCCTGGTATGTAATCCTCCTGTTTCGTGCACTGGTGTCCCCAGTCTCATATTCTGCAACAACAGAGGAAGGGGAGCCAATACAAAGTATATTACAGGAAAAGGTGTAGGTTATGGGGAATTAGGGCCCTGGGTGAGTGTCTTGGACATTAGGCCTTTGTTTCCACACATTCACTTTGGCAGGAAATACATTTTTTTCCTTCCTTTCTCTTCCTATCCCCTCAGGATCTTGCCCCCTTCTTTTTTCTTCTCCTCCCGCTTCACCTCAATTGTTCACTGGGAAAGATCTAATACAGGCAACTTATGGTTTGGCAAGGACTGAAGGTCAACAAATATTTCATTTGAAATTATGGCTCAGTTATAGAGTACAAGACATTGCTTTCTATCAAATGAATTTCATAAAGTTGAAGAGACATCACATCCCTCACCAGCTTGAAAACCAGTGAAACTCAAAGTATGTCCGAATCTCAGCCCTAGTTATATAACATTTGTCATGTGGGCAAGTCAACTAACCCCTCTGCACTCTCGTGTCCTTCTTAGTGAAAACAACCCCATCTGTCAAACCTGCATCACAGACCTGCTGTATCATAAAAGAGCTCACAGAATGACACAGCATGGGGTGTTGCTCACAGGAACCCCTAAAGATGCTCTCACCACAAGGCCGGAACAGGGAAGTACAGGGCACTGGTAACATTCCAGGCATTCTCCCTTGCTCAGCAGGCCCCAAATACACAGGACTCTGGCCTGGGCTGGACGTGTTGTGGCCACAAGCCTGCTTGAACTTTTACCTGGAACACAACATGGCAGTAAAAGAGCTCTTTGGCCATCAGAGCTTGTAACACACTTGAACCTTGTCCTTTCATGGGCACTGAGTGTGGGAAACCATCAACAGATCAGACAACAAGGAGCCCCAGGTTTCAATTCTCACCTACTTTCTTGTCCTAGCCCTACTCTGGGCTATTCATGGGAACTTGAATTAATTGCTCTTATCTCTGAATATGGTTTCTGCTTCTATAAACTAAAAATAACGTTATCTTTGGTGTCTACCTCCAAGACACTGTGATTCTAACAGAAGAGACTTAGGGTATATTTGAATACTCCTGAAAGCACAGGATGCCTTTTGATAGCTAACTAAAAATCTTCTATCCTTAAGGATAGCTTCCCCAGTTTTCCAGACAGAATTACTTTTTATCCTATGCATCTCTGAGAGTTTCATTAGTTGCTCTGATACAGCTCACCTCATGCACTTGCTGCAAGGATATATGTCCTCCATTAAGGTCCCTGAAGCCTAGAAGTCCCACATTTTTTACCTTTAAATCCTCAGGGCAAAGCACTTGTCCTGCACATTGTGTTTGTGCAGGGAATATTTAGGTGAATGAAAGTGTTCCCCAGCAGTGGATTTATCCTGGACTGTTTTGCCTGTAGGCAGGCCATCTTTGGCTTGGACACAGGACACTTCTTAGAAACTTTGTACAGCTGGTCCAAAGCACCAGAAGGTAAATGCAAGACTATTATGACAGGGTAGGGGTATCACATGCAATTGGAGCTATTTTATATTCAGTCTTTCCTTGTCCTCAAGGCTTTAGGTAAAAGGTGTTTTTACTTGTTCTTTTTCTTCAGTCTTAAAAATTGTGTCCTGAAGACATTTCTAATTGAAACAGTGGAATTAGAAATTAGGGCACAGGATCATATTGAAAAACTATAAATAATCACTATAGAAATGATCACTATAGAAAAACTACAAATAAATTATCCAAAATCACTACAATGTTGCTAGCTCAGGGTTCCATTAAATACACAATATTCTCCACCTGGATGCCAAATGAGATACTTTCATTATAGAGAAATGTGAAGCAGCTAAACCAAAAATTTTGCTAAAGTTGGGAATTTTTTTGTCTTCCCTCAGTGTGATCTCAAAATGAAATGCAATC
The DNA here is from genome assembly GCF_012274545.1 of Fukomys damarensis. NCBI lineage: Eukaryota > Metazoa > Chordata > Mammalia > Rodentia > Bathyergidae > Fukomys > Fukomys damarensis. Next base: position 23,161,742 of record NW_022900943.1, on the reverse strand, counting down.
CAGCAGTTTAAAATGGAACAAATTAAAGGTATTTAGTTCCAATGCATGAAACATGTAAAAATGTAGTCTAAATGTACTTAGGCTGAACTGGCAACCAGATTTGCCAGCCATTCTTGGGCACTTTCTAAAGGGAAGCATTACTGGGATTCAGCCAAACCAGGCAAAGTCCCAACAATATTAAAATTGCTTGCTTCATTGCTTTTTCTTAGAAAGAAGAACATTCCATAATGGATTGCAATCATATTGAATAATATTGTGTTTAAAGACATGGTTGATTAAGGAAAAGATGATCACTGATGTTTCTGTAGGTGATAAAATGCTTCTTGCTAAATGCTAGGACAAGTGAAATATTACAGAGTATTTTAAATGCTCTAGAGAGTTAAAAACAAATTTGTTGTCCATTCCTCTAGTTGGGTTACCATTCTTTGGCATGAAATTGTCTCCTGCAAGGAATGTGAATTTAAGGTTTGGAAGACATGTTGGTAAGCTTCTGCACAACAAATCATAATTCTTTTCATTATATACAATTGCTATATTTCAATAAATAATTTATGCTAGCACTACAGCCAGACAGGGCTTCCATCCTCAAGTCCTTACACTATCGCACTTGTTTATGTAAGTCATTTTGCTGAACCTGCTTAACAATTGGTTTATTAATGAGTAAAGCAAAGACTTAGAGAGGTTATATAACTTCAACATCACACATCTAGCAAATATCAAGGCTAGTTCTAGGTCAAGTCTTACTAACTTTGAAGCCTGTAGCCCCCACTTTCTTGATGAAGACACTGAGGCTGAGAGTTCATAATTAGATCACACCTGGTTATATTACAGAGCTGAACAGCAAAATCAAATATGCCTTATTTCAGTAAAATCATTCTTCCGTGATGGAACTGCAGCTGTTCTTTTTTTCACTGAGTTTATTGGTATTTTCTAACTATACAGTACAGTTACATTCATCATTGGGATCATGTACCTTACCTGACAGATCTTGGTTCTCATTTTTCCCCATACCCCTGCCCTCCCTTCACCCCCTCCACCCTCCCCTATTTACAAAGACTTTGTTTCCATTTTTTCCTTTTCTCATATATTTTCTTTGCCCTTATTTCCTTTCCCCTACCCTTTCCACTACCCCTACACCTTTAGCCCTTTTCTTCCTATTTCACATTGTCAGTTATACCATTTGGATCTTATTTACACTTTTAGTTTTTGACGCCAGAGAAACTATTCAGTATTTACATGGGTGTCTTATTTATTTCACTTAAGAGTATGGCCTCAATATGTATCCATTTTCCTATGAATGAATCTAATTTCACATTCTTTATGGCTGAGTAGTATTCCATTTTATTAAAAAACCACATCTTCTTTATCCAGTCTCTAACTGATGGGCAATTGGCTGTCTCCAAGTTTTAGCTATTATTACAAACTGTGCTGCTATAAACATGAGTGTGCATATATCACTGTGGTATGATGCCTTTCAATTCTTTTGGAAAGATACCCAACAGAGGGATAGCTGGGTCAAATGGAATCTCTAATCCTAGTTCTTTGTGGTATCTCCATAAAACTGTGGTTGTTCTTGCATTTACCTCTATGTCTTCAAATTTTCTGAGTAGATAGATGGCTATAGGCAACGCTCAGTGTTTTTTAAGCTTCAGCCTCTTTGGAAATTTAGAACATCATGTACAGTTCAAGAGAATCCTGAGTGTTGAGGAAAGAAAAGTTAGGACATTTCCAAGGAGCTACCCACTTGTTCCATGCTGGGGTCAAGGGTTTCACTGCCTCTATGAATGGTAAAGGTGGCTTGAATAGGCTGGACGTTGGCAAAGCCACAGGAATCTTACCAGGGGTATCCATGCTCCTAAAAGCTGAGGCTATGGGTCAATCTTCAGAGTTCTTGAGCATCTCTTAAGTATTTAATAAATGAATTTGAGCAGTTTATTCTACATCTTCTCTGAGGCAGGCTGTAGAGTTATAAGAATGACAAATATGGGCTTTGCCTTCTAGTATAAAAACAAGAGCTGACAATAGTTAGGCACTTGTATTTGCCAGAGATTTTCCTAATAATGAATACACTAACTCAATTAATCCTCACACACCCTGTAATCAGTATATGCAACAGTCCCATTTTACAGAGGACGCTGACATTACAGACAATATAATTTTCTGATAGGCTATTATGGGACATAGATAAGTAGCAAGCCTCACCAAACCACTGGGTTAGGTACTGGGTGATAACATTACTTTTAGCCTAGACTTTGGGGTTAAGAAAGGCTTTCCAGAGACCACAGAATGAGGTAGAATTAACCAGGAAACAGTGAGTGATTCACACAGCAAGGACAGTGGAGAGAATGAGGCACCTATGGATCCTAGAAAATGTCAGTGTGCCTGATCACTGAGAGAGCAAAAGATAAAAGCACAGTGCTAAGATCACAGTGGCCTTTTATGGCATATGGCTTATTGCCCAGGCTTGAGATTCTCTTCAAATGATCAGAATCAGAGGCTCTTCAAAGTCATGAACATGATCTAGACTGTTAGCAAATCAAAGGGAGGAAAGCAAGATTAGTGTCACATTTCTTCACAATATTGCTTTTTAAAGAGTGGCTTAGTTTTTCTCTCTTTACCGCAGATGAATTCTGGGATGTCTCGTTTTTCATTCTGCTGTGATGATAAAAGGAAGTGGTGGAATGTAATATTCTTGTCTCCCAGTATAATGTCTATAGCAGGCTTTTCGTGAAATGCTAACCTACCAGCCTCATTCTGGGCAGGCATTCCTCTCCAGCCCACTTCTAACAACGAGGGATGAAAAAAAGGTGTCAATGCACAGTTTAGTATTCATACATTGAGTTCCCTAGCTCTCCCCTTCCAAAAACGGAGACCAGATAATCTTGTTACAAAATAGATATATCTCATATCTAAGAATAGAGAGTGTTTCACAGATACAAAGTCATTAAAAGTCCGTACTGAAGCATGTCACACCTTGAACTTTTTAATCCAAGTACTACAAAGTATTTGAAAAGTAACAGTAGATGGTAATAGTCACATGAAATCAATATAGTATGAAAGATTAACCAGTCCTGCCCTAGCTCAATCGTGTCTCTGACCCCACCCCTCCTATTTCACTCACGTCCCTAGCTTGATACAGTTCTTGACTGTCCTTGAGAAGTCCAGAGGATTTCTATTTCTGCCCCCGACATGGTGTTCCGTTGGTACAATAGGTTACACTGTTTTTATCACAAGTAGGGACTGAAGGATGAGAGGATATGAAAGATGAGAGCACTTTGTGGTACCCAAAGGGACATCTCAAATCCTTCACTCTGATCACTTCATTCTAAGAATATACTGTCTTTATCTCCCAAATTTGAGAGCCACTGGGGTGATGGTGGCTGGCTAGACACAAGAGAATAAATGCAGAAAGATAGTAGACGTTAAAACCCTAGGCATTTCACAAATTAAATTTTAAAGATTCTTTTTGCTGGATAAATTCAAAATTTTAATGAAGGCTGAATAAGAATTTTTAAAAAGTATTTTAAAGTTCCTGACCACTTCTTTGATTCCTTAAAGTTATAACTCATAAAATCAAGTCATTAAGTCAAATGAGTTTCAGAGTACATACTTGGGTTCTTTCCCTATCCCCTTGTCTCTTTGTATTTTGATTCAGCCAATAGTATTTGAACATCAACCTTGCACCAGTAAGGGTCCGGGTGCCACTTGTCCTCTGTCACTTGGAGGGTTTTGGCTAGCGTATCAATCTGCTATTGATGCAAACACTAAAACCAGTCCCACAAGTAGCATGCACAAGAATCCCAGCATCTATAAATGTTGTGGCTTAGTCCTCCTTCACTAATTCATCCCCCCAGACAGGGATGGATATTGGATCTCCGCAAGGAATGCAGTTAAAGGTTTTCTTGTGGATTTAGAGAGCTCTTGTCGAGGATTTACCTTCATTTCCAGCTGATGTTTCCTACAACCACCCCAGTTTCTTGCATTTGGATTCTCTTAGCTCCAACTTGCGAAACATTGCTTCTTCAATTTTCTTTAAATAAGATTTGAAAACAGTTGGCTTCAAGAACCCCTCATGATTGAATAATGCCTATGACTACGGTCTTCTAAGGATTTTACTTCAAATTGTTCTAAGAAAGTCCTAGTGGGACTATTTCATCACAAATAATTGCCATTACAAAACAAAACACACGATGTTCTATTATTTTTAAGCACATAAGCAAGATCAGTGGAGGCCTGCAGCTCCTCTGAGCCTCCCATGTCTGTCTTTGGCTATCTGATGGGTAGCTCTGATAACTGGGGGGAAAAACACACAAAAAACAAAAAAATGGTGCTTCTTCAGGCCTCATGGTTTTTTAACCACAAAGGCAACCCAGCTACAATTTATACCATCTGCTCCTATAAACACTTCCAAAAGGACTGAAGTGGAGAACGCACTTCAGAATCTGGCCCCTTCCCTGCATCTTGGAGGTGGTGAGGGTGAGAGGGATTCTTTTCTTTCTTCATAATCTCCAGACAACTGAACACCGCCAGTGGAATTCTTGCTGGCTATTTCCAATTTGACTTTAGGCTATTACAGAAACAATATTTTCCACGGGGTCTTAGTTAAGAAATCTCCTCTCCCTCTTAGAGTCTAACATAGCAGTGGTTTATGAACCCTCAACTTCAACTCAAGTAGTCTAGACTGGGTGCTCAGAATTGGCAAGAACTATCATTTCCAGCTAGCTGCTTGTTCTGTGCACTCAGTTGCCATTTTATAGGCAGGGTTTTTTGTTTTTTGTTGTTTTTTTTTAATTAAAAAAAATAATGCTTGGGCAAACAAATGCTGAAAATTCCTGGCAAATTTTAGGGAAGGGATTCCTTTCAGGTAAAGGAAAATATATGAGGGAGTTCTTTTTGTAAGAGGGATTTTTTTTTTTTTTTTTTTTTTTTTTTTTTTTTGGTAAGAAAGGTATTTCTGCTTTTCAACAAAGCACTTCAAATGGGCTTCTGCTTCTTTTCTTGGTTACTCCCCTCTATGCCATTTTCTCCTGATAAGCTGAATTGTTGAAAATGACTGCTTCATCCCTAATGCTGGGCTGTTTGCAGAAGCAGCTGAAAAGCCACATGTTGAATTATAAAATAAGAAGGTATCCATTTTCTCAGGAAGCTTTTCATTAAGAAGCACTCTGTGCTGTTATGCAATGTAATAGCCTGATGGGGTGGTGAGAGTTACAACTTGACTGGATCTAGGGTCCATCCTGGGAATTGTGGAGCTCACTTCTGGGTGGCTCACAAGTGTGGCCATGAGGGTCAGTGTCTGGTCCCTGGCCTCTTTCTCTCTGGTGCTCTTTCTCTGCTCGGCTTCCCAGATGCCACGAACTAAGCAGCTTTGTTCCACCACACCAAAGCTGGCACTTAGGAGCCAGCTGATTTTGGAGACTGACTGAGACTTTAGTGAGGCTGCAGTAAGCAAATAGCATGCAGTTTTCAGAAGTGATTGCTGGGTGTCTTCCTTCTTTGGGGTTTAGCATGCAGGGAAATAGTTTCCATCATCCTCTTCTCCGTGCCTCAGCAACTATAATTCTGACAGGCAGCATTACTTTGCATTGAATCACCTTTAACTTTCTTTTCAAATATCCCCCATCACCCACGACAGTCAGATCTGCTTCTGTGGGACACCATCTGCAGTGAGCCTTGGGTGCCCCACTGCCAAGATGCATGGCCATGCCAAGCCAGACTGTAGTGAGAAGCACTTAGGATCAGCACCCACAGTTCCACAAGTGCTTTTATTCTGTAGAGGGGATCTGGGCAACTCAGCTGGGTCACCCCGATTGTTTCCTGACCTCCATCCTTATAACTTTCAGCTTGCTTAGGGCCAAATTTTAACAGCTGCTCTTTTCCCCCTGGTTTTGTCATGGAAGAGCACTCATAAAAACATATTCCTGGGTGTTATGGTTTGGATCTTATATGTCCGCAAAAGATCCATGTGTTAAAAGCTTGGTTGCCAGTCTGCAACACTACTGGGAGATTGTAGACTCTTTAGGAAGTAAAACCTGCCAGGGGAAGTTAGATCACCAGAAGGGTACCCTTGGAGAGGATCTGGGACCTCAGCCCTTTTCTATTTCTCTCTTTTTGCTTCCCAGTGACTCTGATCTACCACATGCTCTATACCGTGATGATCTACCTCTCCACAGGCCCTAAAACAAGACTCAAGTGACAATGGACTCAAACCTCTGCGACTTCAGCCAAAATAAACCTTTCCTGCTTTAAGGTGATTTATTTATCTCCTTTATTTTGCCACAGTAATAAGAAGCTATTATACTGAGGAAATCAATCCTATTTCATGAATTTGGGCTTTTTTTTTTTTTTTTTTTTA
>NW_022900943.1:23118675-23155152 GCF_012274545.1 Fukomys damarensis | reverse complement strand
TTTTTTTTTTTTTTTTTACAGTGAACATTGCTTCCCCAGAACATGTCCCAGTGGTGAAAAGTAGAGCAATGGGATGTGAGATACATTTTACCTGGGTGCATGGATGTCAGGGAAAGAAAAGCTTTCTAATTCTCCAGTAAACTTGAAATACATACTAAATTAAGAAAAATGGAATGGGAAGGGAAACTGGGATGACTTTGTCTTAGTTTTTGTCTTTTTCAATATGAGAAAAAAAATCCTTCAAGAGAAAAGCTTGATCAACAATAATAATGATAATCCATTCATTCAAACCTGATAAATTTACCTGAAGAGGAAAATTATGTGAAAATGGTCTGCAATGTCCTATTCACATACCCTTTGTTGCATAAGCCCAGTAAGAGGCCAGCCCATCTATCTGTGTCTCTCTCTTCCCTGATAAGGATGAGTAGCCCTTACAAAGCAAAAAACATTTTGTGAAAGCAACCTTGAATGATTTTTTTTCCCCTCTTTGTTACTTCTTGTGAGCATTTCAGCCCCAGGATCTTTTAATCCAACACACCTCATATAAAATGGATGAGAATGTTCTATCACCTGATCTAAATGCCTTTGGGAACAGAAGGGAGCTGTCATAATTACAAACTATATAGTGAATACCAAAAACTGTCATACAGCTTTTGCACAGTACGCTTTGGCTGAGATGAGAGAATGTGCAGACTGAATGTCTGCGGCTAGGATGGCTAATCAAATGTAGATGTTCAAGTAGTTGGTAAGGTAAAGGGGACATCAGAGCTGGTGACTGTTAAGGAAACCTGTAGCGAGGCTTCGTAAGTTGAATAACTACAGTGAGATTCAAATGCTTGCAGAGGCAGCACATTGCTTCTGTCTTGTGGTCTTGTTGCTGCTGCTGCTTACTACCTACTATTTCGCCAAGATACAGACTCTGTCTGGCACTATGAACTTTCCCCAGTATGTTTAACCTGGATTCCTCCTCTGTGTTTAGAGTATGCAGACTCCTTACTCGTGCCCTATCTGCCAGGTCTTTGATATTCAAATGTGCTTCTGAAAAATTGGATCTTCTTGGTGTTCCACAACTTGCCTGGTATTATCTTCTTACTTGGCTCTATGCTGTATGTGATCTGAGCCTGAGCTGTTCATCTTGATCTTGATCCCAAGCCACACACTCACAAAGTGGATGTACCAACTACATGCTGGTCACTGGAATTCAGTGGCAAGCAAAACAAATATCTTTCTCCCTTTATAAATCTTACTGTCTAGTGATGAAGACAGATATTAACCATATGCCCCAGTGAACATATAATTACTCGTTACGATAAGTACCATGAAAAGAACAAAATATTGTGAAATAGATAAAAGTAAAGGCTTTTCCAAGACAGTGACATTAAACTAAGACCTGAAGAATTAGTGGGAGTTAAATGGACAGAGAGCTTTCCAAGCAAGAAAAACAACATGACCAACAATCTGCTGGGGAGACAGAACTTGGCAAATTCAATATAACTGAAACAAGTTAATGTGACTAGAGAGCAGTGAGCAAGGAAAAAAACAAAATAGTCTGCAGCACAAGTCAAGAACAGTGCAATGGAAGGCTTTTCCAGCTGTGGCAATAATTTGGTGTTCTGATCTAAGGCATTGGGGGCCACTGCAGAATGGCTATAATCCCATACATATTATTGAAAGGACAAAGGCAAGATCGGAATTAAGGACACCAGTAAATAAGAGAATTTTGTCATAAACTATGGGAATGTTGACTTGAGCCCTCTAAGTGCACATGAAGTTTAGTTTGCACCACATGGAAGCTACAGTCTAGGACCTCAGCCTTAAACTGTTTCTTCTCAATCTGGCTGTATTTCTTCTCCTTCTATTCTTTGGTGCTTAATGAGCTCAAATATCACCACAGCTTGCCCTTACTCAAAAGAAGACACACCTGAAAAAGAGATCAAAGCAATCAGATGATCTGTTTTGGAGGAATCATCTTCATTTTTAATAATTACTTTTCTTCCACAAGAAGGATTTTAAGGAACAATCTCCTCCCCCACCACTGATACAGGGCCAGGAGGAAGTACTGAGTAAGGGATTAGAAGAGTAAATCTCTTGTCTTATTTCATATATTACCCTGAGTGTCAAGTGCTCTCTTGGATCTCAAGTGTCCCCCAAAGGTCCATGAAATTCTTGCTTTCCAGCATGGGGATGGTGGAAGGTGATGCTATGTGGGATGTCTTTAGGTCTTTAGGTCATTAGAGGTCATGACCTTGAAAAGGATTATGGGTTCCCATTCCTTCCTCTTCCTCTTCCTCTTCTTTACTTCCTGGCTATGGCATGAGGAGTTTTGTCCTACCACAAATTCCATCCATGATATGCTTCCTCCTCACAGGCCTGAGAGAAACAGGACCAACCACCCATGGACTGTACCTCCAAAATTTTGAGCCAAAATAAATTTTTTCTTCATAAATTAATCCTTTCAAGTATTTTCTGTAGTGATAAAAAACTAATATATCAAGGTAACAGAAACATAAATGCCAGATAGAATGAGCAATATCAAAACTGAAAGAAGTACAGCAACAGGATTGACTTTTGACAAATGCAGAAGTAGTGTTTCTGATTCAAGAGCCATGTTTCAGTATAGAAACTTAAGTCTCTTTCTTAATGGTCAAATCCACACTTTGATCCAAGGGAGTAAGTACTTAAGTACAGCAGTAAAACTAAAGGATCTGAACTTTACTCTTACAAGAGATAATCCTAGGAACAAGCTCTCTCACAGATATCCCCAAACCCTCACAAATACCAGAAGGTCCTTGCGGTCAGAGGCAGTAAGGAGGAAATGTGTATTCACTATGGTCTTGGGTTGATGGAGGAGAAATTTAGCAGAAATCCTTTTCCATGGTCAGGAAATTTAATAGTGTTGAAATTAGAGACATAACACAAACGTTTTTTACTAGAGTCCAGAGTAGTCTTATGGGAAGCTCCGGGGGCTCTTTGGTAGTAAATATTAATAGAAGCCCATAGCAAAAGTTGCTGAATTGTATGGATAGTATTTTAATTTTAATGTCTATATATCCTTTTGGTGTGTAGAAGGAGAGGGTAGGAGCTAACTAATAAAACAAATTGTAAGTGTGTTTGTGTGTGTGTGTGTGTGTGTGTGCATAAGCTTTTAATTCTTTGAAAGAAGGGCAATGATATGTTTCAAAGCACAGAAAAGACAATATTTCAGAGTGACATCACCACCAAAATACTGTATATAATCACCTTAGTAGCAGGCAGACATGTTTTTTCATGCTGGAAAGCAAATAAATAAGATTGGTTTAATTTACATTACAACCTATGTTGTAAAACATTCTTACTCTGAAGAGCATTAATCACCAGACAGGATGTGAACTCTACAAAATTCTCCATACTTAACAAGAACTCCAGGTAGGCCTCAGGTTTGACATTTTCCTGTGTCATGGGACTTCCCACAAGTCAGACAAGCCCATTATGATCATTGAAAAATGCCTTCTAATACAAGTCAGAATAATTTATGATTCATCACACTGTTCTTACCACCTTAACCAAAAAAAAAATGCAGCCTCCTTGTGAAGTTAAATGGAGTACACCATTTGGAAGCTGACATTATATCCAGAATGGTGATAATCTCCCCCTTTATTCTTAGTGGGAACGATGCTGACAGAGAGCATGTCAAAGGGAATTGTCAATCCATAAAATACGTTCAAAGTTCACTAAATATTTCCATTGGAGGAGTTACATTTAATTTTTTAAACAACTATTTCCCAACTAAATGGGGCTTATACTTCCTTTCCCCAAGTTATAATAGCAAAGCATATAAATTAGAAATAGCACTGAGATAGCCCCTGATACCACATGTCAGTGAATCTCTCCACGTTTCAGGACACATTGTCTGCAAATGTGGCAATGCAATCTGAAGATCAGGCAGTCCTCTAATGTGGCCTCTATTACTTAAATAAGCAAAATGAAAAGCCCTTATAGTCATTCCTGGCACAAGTAAGTGCTCAATAAATGTCAAATTATCTAATTGTTTTCATTCTTACTAGCAGCAACACCTATACGATTTTGGGCAAATAAGTGAACCGCTCTTGACCCTCGGATTTACTTATTTATAAACCAAGTTAAGTGCTATAATAAATATTAAATGAGATAACATTTGTAAAAGGTCCATGCCTGTGCCAAACAGAAAGTAGGTACTCAACAAATGTTTTCTTCCTTGCTCTAAAACTGTATGGGTTTATGACTAAGAAAAACAGGAACAACAACCCCTTTCACACCCCCAACCTCCCCCGCCAAAAAAACTTTTTTTTATAGCAAAATATTTGGCAAAAGAAAAAGAGTTAATGGTACCAGCTCCCTGGAAAGTTTAAAACAACTACCCAGAGCTGACGATATAGCTAAGTGGGAGAGTACTTGTTTGACATGCCCTACAAAACACAATGACCAAAACCAAACCAAACACAGACAAGATCAAGCCAAACCAAAAACAGAAAAAAAATCTAATTTTCTAATAAACGAACTAAATTTGAGAAGCAAAAATATTTCAAAACTATCACAGGGCCGGATTTAGCTCAGCGGTTCCGCTGCCTGCCTCGAGAGAGCAAGGACCCACATTCGATCCCCCCCAAAAAAGACAGAGCAAACTCAAAACTATCATATCTCTTAATATTTTATTGTGCTAAAAACATATACAAAGTAGTTTTCCATCCTAATTGTTTTTAAATTTAGTGTTATTAAGTATACTTACATTTTCCAGAATATTTCATCTTCTTAAGCTGAAACTCTGGTCGTTAACAATTTATTTTCCCTTTCCCCCAGTGTCTGGTCACGACCACTCTACATTCTGTTTTTATGAATCTGACCACTTCAGGTTCTCATATGAGTGTAATCATTAAGAATTTGTCCTTCCCTGGTGTGAATATTCTGCAACAATGCATAAGATTCTAATAAGATTACTGACATTTAGAAATTTGAAGAAAGGAGCTAAAGGTGTAGGGAAGGTGTGATACGTAGGGGAAGAACAAAAAGGGAAAAGAAAAAAATGTGAGATAATGAAAAGATGAAAATAAAGTGTTTGTAGAGGGGAGGAGGGGGTGAAGGGAGGGCAGAGGTAAGGGGAAAAAATGAGAACCAAGACCTATCATGTAAAGGTACAAGATCCCAACAATGAATGTAACTGTACTGTATCCCTAAAATGTACCAATAAACTCAATAAAATAAAATAAAATAAAATAAAAAGAATTTGTCCTTTCGTGACTGAATTAACTTAGTATTAGATCCTCAACTTGTATCCGTATTTTTGCAGGTATTGGAATTTCCTTCCTTTTTAGGATCGAATAATTTGAACTCCATTTTGTGTATCCATTCATCCATCCATTTTGATTGCAGTCAATTTTTTAATAAAACTTTTGGGTAACAAAATTGTCCCTTCTTCTCTCTTTGCTGCTCAATTTAGCAAGTTTGGTTTGCTCAGAAGAATCAGAGCCATGGAGAAGAGAGAGTGCATTTGAGCTCTCTGCTCCCACCTTCTCACATGTAGAATATCACACTAGCAAAGCATTCTCCTCCAACTTCAACTGGCAACAACTTCCAAATGAACCCACACGAGCCAAAATATTGCTGGGTATCAATTAACAACAGAGACAGTCTGAGTAAGAGTCGGGAGTTAGTCACTGTATGAACACCATGGTGTACTCACACAAGCTAAGACAGATGCAACGTCATTAGGTGATAGGAAATTTTCAGCTACCGTGGAATCTCGCGGGGCCGCCATCCTATGTGGGGTCCGTTAATGACCAGTGTGTTACATAATAGATACAGTAAATCTCTTCATTATCTTTCTCCACCCAGCCATGCAGTACTACTGTTCTCTACTCTCTTTACATTTTTTGTTTGTTTGTTTGTTTGTTTGTTAGGGAAAGGGAGACAATGGTGATTTTTCTCTGAAAAAAATTTTTTCCCAAATAAAGATTTCACAAAAGTCTTTCAAAGTACATTGCATCATCCCTACCAGATTGCATGAAGCAAGACAATGTTTTTCCATACTCCTTTCGAATACTACAGCATTGCACTGGCTGTTCCATCTTCGTTCCTTCCTGTCTTGCCCCAGAGTTGACATTTCTGCTATGCCCTCTGTTTACAGTCATTTGCAAAGCTACAATACTTAATGTGGCAGGGTCTGCATGCTTATTTCTGTGGACTATTGGAAAGATGATCCACTGAGCTACCAAATTTGACAAGAGAGCAATCTCCTTAAACAGGGAGACTCTGAAGTGCACTTGTTCATTGGTAGCCATTGGCAGTATGAGGCTGTAAACATTTAATGTGAAATTAAGTAAAATCTAACATTCTGTTCCATAGTCACATTTTAAGACTTTTTAAAATACACTAGTCACATTTTTTAGACATTTTTTTAAAAGAGCAGACACAAGCTCCATTTCAAAGTGCTTAATAGCCATGTGGAGCTAGTAACAACCACATAAGACACAGACACAGAGCCCGTCCTCCACTGCAGAATGGTCCATTGAGAGGTGCTGCAATATACAGCTGAAGGGGAGGTCCCACGAGAAGCTCCTGGGAAAGAGCCCACTATGCACTATCAAGGACACGACGATGTACCTTACTGTCGAGTAAGTACTTCTGAGACAAAAGCGAAGTTACTGGTAATGATGGAAAGGATGAGAGGATACAGTTCAGAGGTTCAACCCGTGCTCAGCATGAACAAAGCCCTGGAGTCAATCCCCAGCACCTAAATAAATATGCAAATAAGTTTAAAAATAAATAAATGAACAAATAAATAAGTACATGGATATCTGAACATAAGAGAGAGTGAAAGGGGCACTACTGGTAACTGTGCTCAGATCACAAACCTGGACACATCATCACCTGATCGTCACGTTCTTTCTAGGGGTGCCATTTGGGTCCATTTCAATTTGAGCAGCACTCCCTGGAGTTGTGTGGGGTGTCTATTGCCTTCATAGATGCAACTAGAGCTCACAAGTAGAACCAGAATTTTATCTCTGAAAGGGCTAAAAAAGTGATCCCCTTCCAGAAGCCAGCTTGTGTCAAGGTTGGGGTGAAGCCGCGTACTCCTTGTGGTGTCATACTATTCCCAGTCCACAGCCTCTGGCCCACATTCAGACCTGCATTTTCCCTGGATCAGGCCTACAGAGGCTCATCTCTTCCAAACTGAGCCAAGTGCTGGGAAACAGACTGCTTTCCAGCAATTTATCTGGCATAATAGTCATATATTAGCACAACTGTTTTAGAGTCACTTTATCTGCCGAGGCTTCAAACTGTTGAACTAAACAGTGCCTGTTAAAGGAAAGGAATAAAACAGAAGGCCTGTTGATCTCTGAGGCTCCATGGGTGGCAACATCACTTTTTTATTTCACTGCATTTTTTGGAGGCGGGGGCCAAGATCACTAACAAAAAAAAAATCTTCATTTAAAAGTGCTATCAGGGGCCAGGTGTTTATTTAGCTCAGTGGTTCTGTCCACCTGCCTTGCAAGCACAAGGACCTGAGTTCAATCCCTATACCCCCCCCAAAAAAAAGTGCTATCAAGTAACTACTCAAGCAGATAAACCAATATCTGCTGATAGTCAAAGCAAAATCAAAGTGCCCCAAGCCTGTTTTGAATTTTCTTATGTTCTCTTCATCTACAATGAGGTGCCCTGGCTCTGGCCTGATTCCCATGTGGTGACAGATATGAACATAAACACTAATATTCTTTCTGCCCAAGAGATAAACAGCCCAATAGAATGGGATCCTCCATCCAAGGCCATCACAGGTGGTAGAGTTTTGTCGATAAGTTCATAGAACTCTCCCACTAAAAGGGACACATGGACCATGGCCATAGGATCAACAGCCTGGGAAAAGAATAAAGGACAAATTCTTGTGGCTCTGTGTCTCCCTGCTTTGGACTGGTAGACTTTCTATCACAAGGTAATTCCATGCTAAAAAAGTTCAAAAGTCACACAGACTTCCTGTTTGTTCTGTCTGAAATCTGTTCCAACATTACAAAGTACAAACATCCCTCAGGATCTTTAAGGGATTATTTCCAGGACTCCTGTGAATACCAAACTCTGTAGATGTTCAAGTCGCTTATATAAAACTATATAGTAATTGATTATAACCTATGTACATCCTCCCATATACTTTATTTTTTTCATTAATTTTATTGGTACATTTAAGGTATACAGTGCAATGATAGTCATCATTGGAAATTTGTATATTTATAGAATCCATCTTGGTTCTTTTTTTTCCCCATTCCCCTGCACTTCCTTCAACCTCTCCACCCCTCCCTATCTACAATGAGTTTGTCTCCATTTTTTCTCTTTCTCATATTAATTCCATTACCGTCTTTCTTTTCTCCTACCCCTCCCATTTCCCCTTCCCCCTGCACCTCCCATATACTTTCAACTCTCCAAATCACATTCAATATACATGTATACACATTCAATACAATGTAAATGTTATATAAGTAGTTGTTATACTCTATTGTTTAGGAAATAATGACTAGAAAAAATCTGGACATGTTCAGTGATGGTGCAGCATACTTTTCAAATATTTCCAAGCCATAGATGGTTGATTTCACAGATGTAGAACGTTAGTTACAGAGAGAGGCCTATATTCACTTATTCTCCCTGTCAGATTATCTCTAATGACATTGTATGAGGTGCTGAGGTCCACAGACCACTCTGCTTAGGGAGTACAATTCAGACCCCTTGTTTAAGTCCACTCCTTCATAAAACAAAAATCTCAAAATAAACCTTTCCTCTTTTAAATAATGTTCTCAGACATTTTTTGTCGCAGTGATGGAAAACGGACACAAGACATTCAAGGGATTTACGTAAGAAATCTGCTTTACAGTTTAAAGATTATTCTGGATGCTGCTTGCAGAATGGGTTAGAGGAGTGGTTCTGAAAGTGAAGTTCCCAGGCCAGCAGCATAAGCATTATGTGGAAATTTGTTAGAAATATGCATTCTCAGACACCACCACAAACCTCCTGAATCTTGGGCTTTCTGGGAGTTCAACCCAGGAGTTTGTATTTTAACAGACTCTCCTGGAGATTCTTCTGTACATCCAGAAAGGCTTACTGTAGCTCACAGTTTATAGAGGTTTCAGTTCATAATTGGCTGGCTCCAATGCAGGGCAGCATGGCAGAGAAAGTTCATGGCAGGCAGCAAGGTAGCGAGGAGCAAAGTAGCAAAGCAGCAGGCAGCAAAAGATGGCAGCTCCCTTTCTGTCCCTTTCTTTCTATCCAGGCTACAAACCCTTAGGGCAGGCAGCACTCACACCCAGGGTGGGCCTTCCCATTATCCACACCCAGAGCTATGCCAAACCAATCAACGGACTAATTTTTAAAAAATCACACACCCTTAACCACAGCTTCATACACTTTAGATCCAGCCACTTCTGAAAAGCCTCACCTATGGCCTCTCTCTGGCCTGGTTCTCACAGGGCTGCTTGTGAGATCAGCATAACAGGTTTCTCCTCTCTGGGATCTGGGGAAGGGCAGTCCCTCCACCGCCTCAGAGGTTTGAGATGGAATATGTGGCCTGTGTGGTGAGGGGCCTTGGTCCTTTACTTCTGAGACGCTGGACTGGAAAGAGACCTTCCCGTCCCCCAGCTCTCCAGGCAGCGTGGAGCTCTCCCTGCAGTGATATCCATGGAACAGGACAGGGGATGGTATGAGTAAGAAGAGCTTTTCAGATGGAACCAAGCACATCTCCCTTTCCCTGCGAACTGAGCCTGTATTTATTTTTGTATAATTCTCTGGACTAGGGAGAGTGGTCATGAGCTGATCTTGGGGCACAATTACCCAGAGATATATTTACTAACAGCCAATCTGTGCAAACTGCTGGAGCTTTATTTTTAATTTAACTTATGTAAAGTACTTATTATTATATGCCACAACAGAGTTCTGTGAGAAATGAAAAAACAGGTTTTGGGGGAACATCTAGACAGAAACCACAACACTAGAGAAAGTATGGAATTTAAATCACTGCACTAAGATCATGTAGTTGAGAAAAAAGAAATTGAACACTTAACACTTTATATCTACCCCATATCACACACAAAGTAGAGTAATCTTGTAAATATGGAAGACTGGTTCTTTTAAAGCCTGTGCCTCTTTTAGAGCAGCCTGGGCAACTTAGTGGCTTTAGCAAAATTTACAAAAAAAAAAAAGAAAGAAAGAAAAGAAAAGAAAAAAGAGCTAGAAATGAGAAATGTGGTCCAATCCCGAATACTGCAAAAAATAAAACCAATTAAAACTAATAAACCTGAGGGCCAGGGATTTAGCTCAGTGGTGCCACTGACTGCCTTGCAAGCACAAGGTCCTGAGTTCGATCCCCAGTACCTAAATAAATAAATAAATAAATAAATAACCAACCAAACCTGTGCCTCATGTAGACCAGAGTGAGGAATGTTCTACCCATATACATTTGGATGACACATTACCTGGTCAAATGAAATCAACTAGGAAGTTTTACTAGAGGAAAAAATCCCTTTACACTTTTAGAAAGAATTTCCATATATGTGCTTACATCAGAGAGTTCACCTTACATCATTTCATGGCCCCCTGTGCAGAAAGACACATCATTCTTGACCAGGGAACCTCCCTACAGGCATCACTGAGAGAACCTGCTTTTTTCTTTGGGCTCCCTAAGCCAAACTGTTACTATAGTTTGTCAGGATCAGCCCAACATCCAGACTCTGATGGAACCTGAGAATTATTATATAATGGCCAGCTCTATGTTGGAAAAGTAAAAATACCACATGCAAGTCTATCATTAAGAGCTTTGATGAAAATGAGTTTGGTAGATTGGCTAGCCAACCAGCTAAGCCAGGAATACTACAGCAGAGGTGATGGAAGAGGCAGGGATGTTGATCTCTTAGGAAGATAAGATGGGTTCAGAATAAGGGGAACAAATTTCACTGGAGAAAAAGAGGTTACCAAAAATATGGAGAAGGGCCAGGATTTAGCTCAGTGGTTCCGCTGCCAGCCTCGCAAGCACAAAGACACTAGTTCTATCGCCAATAACCCCCTCCCCCAAAAAAACAGAGAAAAACTTAGAAACAGGCTGGAGTAAACAGCAAAGATCCAGGATTGACAGGGACTTGGTTTTAATCTGCTACTGCTTCTTGCTAGTTGTGATAAGTGAGCATATTACACCAATGCTTGAAGCCTTGGTTTACTCACCTATGAGACAGGGATTATAATTGGGCCTATTTTAAAGAGAAATGCAAGAATTAAATAAAATATTGTCATTAAATATCTGCTATAACGCTCAGAAGAGCAGAGATTTGTAAATACTCCTCTATTTCCATTCCTCTACCTCAGCACCAGGCATAGGAAGAAGACATACACGTAAAAAATTACAAAACCAAAAAAGGGTATTTATTTATTTTGTATTTTTCTACTTGAACATAAAACTATTGAAATTTTAATATCTTGTTTTTGTCAAGGATCACTGTTCTATGACCTCTTCTGGGGATCCAAGTAGAGAAGGCAAAATAGCTCTCTCAAATCCTCAACTGATAATTCTGTGTCTCCATGTTCCTGCCCCCAGGCTGCATGAGGTACAAGTGGGCATGTCCCCTCCCTACAGAGCTACTCAAATCATCTCAGCTCCTAAAGTGAAAGGGGCAAAAATCCTCACTCTGCCAACAGGGACTGGCATTGGGGACTAGCTTAGAACAGGGGCGATGGTCCTGCAGCTCCTTAGCCCTTGCCCCAAGCATTTTGAAAGATGAAGAAAAAAGAAGCATCTAAACTTTTGACTTAGGTGCCTAAGTGATGTGAAAACATCCTAAAAGAATGATTTCTGTCTCCACCGATACAACATATTTTGTAGAGATCCAAAAGAGACCCTGGTCTACCCAAAGTGCGAAGAGAACCAAGAAATACACAAACAAAACCAGAAAGGAACAAAAACATTCTGTGATTTTTACCAAGCTCGCATAATAAATTAGGGCAGCATCTCCAACTTTAAGAAGTCCACATCAAGTCTCAGCTCTTCTCCAAGGGCACAACCGGCCCAACCCAGTATGCCGTACATTATGTTCCTCTTCAATCTGTACTTGGAAAGTGAAACTATGTTTAGAAATCCCCTCTGTTCTCCTGAGACCAAACACTGCAACACTGATTTGAAAATGCTTACATGTTAGAAACAATTACAAAACAAAATCATTCATTATGCCCCAAAGCAGCAAAGACCATCCCCGCCTGGCTACACTTGCGACTGATATTTTATTTGTGGGAAGACACTCTTTCTTCGGTTGCTAGCCAACATTATTTGTAGCCTAATAATTTATACACAAAATAACCTCACTTCTTTGTGTTTCAATATTTCTTTCCTAGATGACTCAATATATTTAATGATAGCACCACAAATATTCCCAATAGACAATACAATTTGCAATCTAATAAAAAGGGTATATTAGAAATATAATATGGTTTAGGTATGAAGAACAAAAGAATTTCTTAGGATCGTGTGGGCGCTAAGACACACAAAAGAGGGCAGTGAGACATGGCTGCTCACGTGGTCTACAAGAGTAATTTCCCAGAAAAATATGAAAGCACAGGTCAGAATTCATTGGTGAAAGACAACAATGAATGACAAAAACAAACCAAAAACAGCAAAAGGCAGTAAAGTAGCAAAGAAGCAACAGCAGCAAGGGACAAACGACAAGCAGTGACCCTGTTTCTGTCCCCTGTATCCTATCCACGTGTAGCACTCACACCCAGGATGGGCAGCCTTAATCCTAGTATCACAGTAGGAATCCCTCAATCCCAGCATCATCACACACTCTAGATCCAGACATCTCCAAAAGGCCCCGTCTATGACCACATGAGGCTTTGGCAGGACGTTCAAGCCATAACAATCTCTGATTTGAAAAGGGCCTCGGGATGCACTTGGCAGAGAAGAGGTCTACTATCTACCACTTAGGAGTTAACTATACAGAATGAGGAATGAAAGAAGGAATAAAGTAAAATTTGAAAAATTAAGCAAGAGAAGATAAGAAGGAGAGAACATGAGATAGAGTCCTAATAAGAAGCAAAAGGAAAATAATAAAATTAGATAAAAGCAACAGAAAAATAAGGAAAAGAAAAAAAGAACAAAATAAAGAAAATTAAGAAAAGAAGATATTAAAAGAAAAAAGAAAGTCTCCAAACCCCAAAACTAATGAAGGAAGAAAAATGAGTCCCCAAAAAAATTTCTGCTGTATTTTAGAATGAAAGGTTTCTTTCCAGTTTTGCAGTCTTGAAATCTAGAAAGTCACATTTTCTCCACCTGCTTTATAAGCTGTGGGTTTGTGAGGCCCTTCCTACTCCATTCCCGAGGCCCTCTGTCTGCACACCCCAGGCTGTGGCAATCATTCAAGCCAGGATGTGTCTTTGCTCACTTTTGTAGGTGGGAAAATCAGTCAGATTACTGATCTTTGTGCTCTGAGCAGTGGGACAGGCAGCACTGCCTACCAGGTCCATTGTTTCTCCCAGGAACTGCTAACCGTTTGGGTTTACCTTTTCTCCCCAGGCATTGGCTTTGTCCACAACCAGGATGGTTGGAAAATTGGCCCTTTTGTTGCCCTGTGCTGGGTAGAAACAAAACACAGAGTGAAGCTGGAGTTGGCTGGTGGCCATCGCCAGGGCACAGAATCCACAGGCAGAGTCGACTGAAGGCAAACACAGCTCTGATGAGATTCAGGGTCTCAGAGTCCCCAGGCCAACTCTTTTAAATCCTGTACACATTTTCTATAACCATTTCATACAGCTCTCCTGGCCTTCAGCAGAAATTCTCTCCAGGATTTTTAAAAACTTTTAAAGGCTCTTGTTTCTGCATAGTACCAGGTATACCAAATAAGAAATCATTCTTCCTTAGCAGCATGTATAAATCTGTGGGTACATGCAGCTCATTCCCTGCCACCAGGTTCCAGAGTAAATTCTTATAAGGGCTTTGAGCTCATTACCATCCCCTCAACAAATCAGCTTTTGCCCAAGTGTATTTCACCTCCTGGTTGTGCTGTATACTACTTGCTTCTGTGATAAACACCCAGAGTTGAATTTTCTAACATTGTGTCCCTTGTACTACACAAACTGCCTGCTAGCCAGCCTCAGACTTTTAGTATGGTACTCAAGTCACACAGGAAGGGTCTATGATTTCTCCATGGATTTCAGAAGGGTCAAGTGAGCATTCAAAAATGAAATTCTGTTCAAAAGCAGTCTTTAGAAAAACAACAAGAAAAACGATTTTTTCTCTCCAACTGAGTCTGGGTCTCACAGTTTAGAAACTAGAAAACTAAGCCCCTTCTTGTCTTCTTTATAATCATCAGAATGTGGAGTGGAAACAGAAGAATTTAAATTCTGGCTTCATTATTTGATACTTAGATTTTTGTGGGGTTTTTTTTTTTGGTACTGGGGATTGAACTCAGGTCCTTGCATTTGCAAGGCAGGCCAACAAACCACTGAGCTAAATCCCCAGCCCCAATACTTAGATTTTTAACCTCTGTGAATCTTAGTTCTCTCATTTGTAAAATAAATGTTATAATATATATCATAAGGTTGTTGTGAAGTTTCATGTAAATTATACATATATAATATAAATATGAAAACACAAGCAGTCATATTTATATAATGGATATGTGCATACATATATGAAAATTATGTATATATGAAAATCCAAGTAGTAATCTAGCACATTTCAATAGCTATGTTAATTTTTCAATTCTACTAATTTCTCATTTCCACCACATTTATGGAGCAAGTAGTAATAATGCGTGTTGGAAGAATGACTATTTCAGAGACATGTAAGTAAGTCATTACTTATGTATATGTGTGAAGATGTTCTAGTTCTTGGTCATATATATATACATATATATACATATGCAAGAATATATATGAAAGAATATATAAATATACGAAAGGAAAAAGTGAAATTATTATTTGCAGATGACATGACCCTCTATGTACACAACTCAAAACTTCCACCAAAAGACTCCTAGAATTAATAACCAAATTAAGTAGAGAAGCAGGATACAAAATCAACACAAAACAATGAAATAACATTTTCTGTATACCATCAGTGAACTCACTGAGAATTTAATTAGGAGAAGAATACTATTCACAATAGCATCAAGAAAAATTAAATAACAATGAACATGAAATGAAAGACTTCTACAACAAGAATTACAGTACTCTGAAAAGGAGACCAAAGAGGACATCAGAAATTGTTCCTGGATAGACAGAACCAATATTGTCAAAATGTCCATACTTCAAAAACTGATATACAGATTTAACACAATAGAAATCAAAATACCAATAACATACCTCATATAACTAGAGAAAATGACCCTAAAATTCAAATGGAACCAAAGAGACCCAGGGTAACAAGAACAAATCAGTCGGCATCACAATCTTAAACTTCAAGTTATATTACAAAGCCACGGTGATAAAAACAGAATGGTATTGGCACAAAACAGACATGTGAATCAATGGAACAGAACAGAGAATGCAGAAACAACCCTAGGCTCATTTAGCTATCTGACCTTTGACAACAAGGCCAAAAACATCTGCTGGAGGAAAGAAAGCCTCTATAACAAATGGTGCTAGAAACTGGCTACCTAGTTTTATAATATCACAGTGATACATGCATATCCATAGTAGCATAATTATAGTAGCATAATTCACAATAATTAAATCTTGGAAGTGACTTATATGTCCATCAACAAATGGATGGATAAAGAAAGTGTAGTACTTATACACAATGGGGTACTGCTCTGCCATAAAGGAGGAATAAACTTGAGCCATTTGTACAAAAATGGATACACCTTGAATCCATAATGTTAAATAAAATCAGTCACACAAGATTAAGTATCTCATGGCTTCTCTTATATATATGAGAAGCCCAAAATATAAGTAAAGAGCTAAATAAAAGAAAGATAATAGGAAATATGGTGAAAGATATTTTGCAAAAGGAAAGGGGAGCAAAAGATGAAGAAGAAAGGAAGGGGATGAAAAGAAAATCAAGGTATGTTATGTACATGTACCAACTACGCACAAGGATTGTAACCATCATGTACTGCAAATATGTCCTAAAAATTTTTTTAGAAAATAAAAATAATGAGTTTGAGGAGTATAAAAAATACTTGACTTGAAAGATCTTTGTAACATGGTCGTGTGAGGCTAGAAACAGCAGGCTGTTCTGGCACCAAAGGGAGCATCTATCCTAAAAATAAATGATATTCCATTATCCAGCACTGTACCTTCCCTCTCTCTTCCTTTCCTACTCCAGTATTCCAGCTCAGCTGCTTGGGTTATAGAAAACTACAGAGGACAGTAGGAGGAAGACCTAAAGGCCCTGTCCAGAGCTCTGGCTTTCTTTGGTACTCAAAGGCCATTTTACATTGCATTTCATTTAATATGCTACCCCCATCATGCAGAAGAGGATGCTGGAACAGAGAGAGGCTGAGTGACTAATTCAAGTTACTGGGCAGTTAGTAGGTTTCAACACCAGGGCTCAACTTTCTTGATCCTTAGCCCTGTACTCTTGTTGGTCAAATGAGGAGAGGAGAATAGAAGAAACCTCCTTCTTCAAAGCATGTTTTCTTTGGCCCCTTCTTACTTGCTCTCTGTCCTTCTTTATATCACCACACATGCACACACACACACACACACGCACACGCGCACACACACACACACACACACACACACACACACACACACATGCACACGTGCACACACACACAAACACGCACGCACTCATTATACATGTGCTTTGCATACTTAAGACAGTAGTTCCATTAAGACAAATAAAAACTGTGGATCAAGGCAGGGGAATGTCTTGTACTGACAGGTGGTGCATAGGTTCACTGGTGTCTGTTTGAAAGAATTTTTGGTTTGATTTTAGGCCACAAGACAAATAAAGGGGAAATTTGGTCTGAGAACACTATGTTAATTAAAATTGAAGAAAAAGTAACCGGAACCCTTTCTTTTCGAATTAGTCTGAAGAACATGAAGTCTTTGCTTTCATCTCTTTGGTGTTATCTATAAGATAACAGTATAAGGCTAGGTGGATCTTGTTCAGAACCATCATTTTTTGTGTCTACTGCATACTCGGGCATGGTGTTATTTTTCTCTGTGGCTTCCCTATACATTGGTGAAAGGGAGATGTCGCCCAAAAAAGATCTTTGGCTCATTCTGTAGCATCTCCATCTCTTAAGTCCAGCCAAATGGGACACCTGCCATGAGGCATTTGTGCTTCAGAAGGCCTTGCTCTAGAGACCTGCATGGAGAGATAGAGAAAAGAATACATATGGCCAAGAGTATGTGTTCACCTGAAATCCACGTTCTTATGAAGGCTGTGCCCATATTTTTAAACCATGCTCTATACATCCACAACCCTGGAATTACTAACCTAAAGAGCCGAGAATACATCTCTGCCCTGTGTAGCATGTTTAAGGTAGCAGGCAGTTCAGCCCAGAAGCAGGTCCCACGATGGGGAAAGAAAGGGATAGATGGCTGGAACTTGGCTATGTGAATGCAGATACATGCATAGCGTGAACTAACTATAGGAAGAAATGGCGGAAACTGGGGATAGGGAAATGGTTTCCATTTGTACCTGAGACAATACAGGCCCTGTGAATGAAATGAACATTGTAGGGAGACTGCTTCTACCACTGCTCAAGAATAAAGCCTGCTCACCAGATTCGTGACTTCCTTCTTCCACTCAATGCACCTGCCACACTGTAAACCCATCATACTTTTAAAATGTAGACACAAGTCTCTGACTTAAAATATCTCATGGGATTTTTTGCTTAAAAATCTTATCCAAAGTCTGGGTACTTGCTGTTTATCTTTTCTTTTAAAAACTTACCTTCAGCTCACTACCACCTGACCAGCTGGGACAGTCTCTTAATTTTTAAATACAACCTGGTCACTCCAGCTCATTGTACCTTTAATCATGGTCTGTTTGGCTGGTTGGTATATAGAAGAAAATAAATTTATGTTGAATTAAGTTGCAAAAATAACTTGCTGACCTGACAAAACAATTTTTGAGATATTTCGTTTGTTGTTTTTTATTGTGTTGTTGTTTTTTACATTTCCCATGACCCTCTATTT
Organism: Fukomys damarensis; assembly: GCF_012274545.1. Classification (NCBI taxonomy): domain Eukaryota; kingdom Metazoa; phylum Chordata; class Mammalia; order Rodentia; family Bathyergidae; genus Fukomys; species Fukomys damarensis. The sequence continues at coordinate 23,137,029 of NW_022900943.1, read as the reverse complement.
AAGCAGATTGCAGACCCACTGAAATTCATTACTCTGGGAATATTTTTTCAATGTGGAAATGGTATATTTTCTCTGCAACTCAAGGATTTACCCTATTACTAAAGCTTAAACTTTCTCCAGAAATAATGTTCTAGAGTGAAAGTAATGATAGCCATATGAAGGTACTTTTGAGAGGAAAGAAACAGGGGAAAAAAGAAAGAGAAAGAGATTTCCACAGATGGACAGAGAATAGAGGTTGGCAGGTCTCAGATCTTGATTTCATGATCCTGAGGTGACGAGTCTCCAGAGGTGTTGAGGGGGTATAGGGTTAGGAAGCTACAAAGATAATACGGATGTTTACATACTCTCCACACAGTCCACAAGACATCAGGCTGTGGTCCTAAGTCTTCCGCAGCATTAGCCAAGTGATGCTTCTGGTCCCATAAGTAAAATATAGTAAGTACACATTGTCCTTTAGACAATGGATAAATGCTAGAATAACCATACAGTCATTTTCTGCTCAAAGAATGGGTGTGTGACCCAGCAAGGGAGAGGTTCATTTCTAGTTATGTTCAGTGTTACCCAGTTTATGTGCTCATTGGTTCCCAGGTTATCTAATAGAGTTTGAAGAGATTTCCTTAGACTATGGCTATAAAAGGAAATGTTTTTCAGCCACTTACTATTTGGTCTCTTATCCCATAGTATTTTTTCTAGCACAACTGTCAGCCAAAGTGACAGTGTACAGCCAATAATGAAAAGTGAACCCAAAAACTTCCCAGAAGCTGTTTCTGCTGTCTTATTCAAAACAATTCCCAACGGATGCCAGTAAGAGTTACCTATTCTAGGGTCAACAAACGTAAACGTGTCAATCTCAGAAGTTAAAGAAGATTGTACCGATTGAATCTAGTTAGAATGGAAGAGAAATTTTGTCAGTAACTATATTGTGAGTTACCCAAAGATACAGGAAGTGATCATTAGAAATCATCTCATAGGTTGAGCAGCTACATCCAAGTGAAGCATCTCCTGGCTATTTGCAGTTCACATTAGGTCTTTTACATATTGATGCTTTATTCCTATTGTTAAAAGCAGCTTATAAGCATTTCACAATGGGCCTGGTAACAAGCAGCACAAGCCACACATCTTTCCTCTAAAACTCATCATATTAGAACAAGATATTTTCTTTTTACTCTCCCTATGAATACCTGGAGTCAACTTAAAGCAAAGTAAGTTGCAACTTGAAAGCCACATTCTTACCTTCTATTCCTAGATATTCAGACCTGCTGAAGAATACTAAACTAACTAAAAAGGTGAGTCTGTTTTAATAGTCTGCAAAATTTGGCCAATAAACAAATAAGTGTGTGTATGTATGTATGTATGTATGTGAAAAGAACTTTCTCTAATCCACAGTAATATTCTGGGAGACAGAAAAAAATTTAAGAAAATAAAGGATTAGGAAGGGCTGGAAACATTAATATTGACATTATATTCATAAGTCTATTACTTGCCAAATTACCCTTTTAAAATCTACATATTTATTCTTACATACTTAGAAAAAAATCAACAAATGGTAATTAAATAGGACTTTGGGCCACAGAGTTGAAAAAAGCACTTAGCTGTTTCTACTTCCTACTTGTATGTGTATTATTCACTTGAAAAGAGACCTGCATCAGAATTTACCCTTATGCTCTCTCCAGTCTTAACCTTTACAGTGATGCAGATGTGCATACCACCTTGAGCTGTTGTCCTCCCACGCTTCCTGGGAGGCCAAAACTTCTTACTTACATTAGCATTTGTCCCTGTTGGAATGAGAAGAGAGGACAAAAGTAATCAGCTATTTGGTAGGCCCTCCAATACCATCTCTGGGTTTGGGATTCTTTCTCAGCCAGAATCTGTGTTATATCTCCTGGCAAGAACAGGAGGTACAGATTCTCTCAAGTCTTCCATCTGCAAGGAGTCTTATTTAAATGTAAATCAAAATCAAAACACTTCCAGATTTGTAATGTTCACAGTTCAGTCAGACGTTCTATTGTGGCAAAGTCGAAACCATTCTTTTCAACTCAGTGAGTTCAGAGATCCTTGTAAGTGGAAATGCTGGAGAGAAATTAACATTTTAATATCATTTTTAAATTTTGTCTCTGTTCTGTTTCAATTCCAACACTGTTTCAGGCAAGAGCCTTGTGCAAAATCTTCTATGCTCAGTACCAAAAAGTAAATGTTTTTATTTAACTTTTAAAACTGTCAGATTCTCTAAAGATTTGGTGATTTTCCTGTACTGAAAAATTAACCCATGAGAGCCTCACTTTTGAGGACCTTGGAAACTTGTAACAATTGTCTCTTTTGATAAATGTCTAAGTGACTTTTTGGGTGATCTACACTTCTAAATCTTATACTAGCCAAAACAGTGGCAGAGGGACAGCCATTCGATCATCTATAGTGCAGGCAAATTTACCACTTGCAAGTTAAACTACAACCACCAAAAAAAGACCAGTGCAATACACTGAATCTTCTGTTTAAGAAGACATTTGTTGGATTGTGTTGATATTAGGAAGTCAACTTGGAAAGGCAAGTTGTAGAATTATTTTCATTTATGTAAGGAATTAAAGGCCCCAATTATCCTGGAAAAGAGTAAGAGTATAGGGATAGTGAAAGGGCCTGTGAGGACATGGATTTTGTCCTTGCATGACCCTATTCTGGGCACTGCTGCCATGGCAGCCATGGAGAACACAGGAGGCAAAAGTTTGGAGAAGATAATACTCTAAAGATATCTGCCACAGCACCAGCCAATGGAGCTGCTTAGGAAGTCAGTACAGAAGGCCACTCCTGCCTTCTACCTTCCATCCAGGCTAGATCAAATAGCCTCGGTAATATCAATTGTATTTTCCTATCTCTACAGCTTTCCTTACACTGTTCTCACTGCCTAGAAAGACCTCCATTCTTTCTTCCTTTTTTTTTGTACCAGGAATTGGACTCAGGACCTTGCCCTTGTGAGGCAGACAGTGCCACTGAGCTAAATCACCAGCCCAAGGCCTCCATTTTTATTGCTTAAAAATCCTACACATCCTAATCAGCCCTGTCCTTCTGAAAGATGTCTTCACAAGGTAGACTGAGTCTTTCAGAACTCCCACCCACTCAACAGCTTCAACGTTCTCACACATTATAGATTAATCAGCTAAGCATGTGGATACTGTATCTTCCTTTTCTGATCATAAATACCTTAATGACAGATACCTTCTCACTCTTTTATCCCCAATCCTCTACCAGCCAGCATAGTGCCTTGCATCAGCAGCTACTCAATAAATATTGACAGAGTGAATAAATAAATGAAGACTTTAAAGAGTCCCCAGAAGCCAGGGTTGACTCCAGAGTAACCTTATGAAAAGCTTGTAAAATCCTGGAATGTGTCACTCATAAACTGCTTATGGTTAGGCCTTTCTTTTGAAGAGGCAACTCTGATGAGTGAGTGAGAGAAAAAAAAAAATCCTAAGATGGAAGAGAAAAAAGGGGTTTGAACTGTCATGTCTTGGGATTCAGTCAAGAAATAGGATGAAATGTTTGTAGGACCTGGATGTCACATTCATGAGTATTGTGCAATTCTACATATCTATTCATATTTACTATTATTTTCAGAGCCGGGTCTGATGGTGCACTTTTAATCCCAGCGCTCTAGAAAGATTGTAAATTCTAGTCCCACCCGGGTAACTTAGGGAAACCCTGTCTCAAAATAAAAAACTAAAAAGGGGTGGGGTTGCAGCTCAGTATGAAGGCCCTAGGTTCAATTCCCAATACAAAAAGGGCTAGAGATGCAGCTCAGTGTGAAAGCCTTGGAAAATATGGAATATATATGGGCTAAGAAGGGACTCAAGACACCTGAGAATTACTGGGTTCTTCTCAATATCCATTCTATTTTTTTTCCTGAGTTTTTCTGGGCATGTGTTTACTCAGCTAGAGATTAACTTTCCCAACCTGCCTTATGGCTCAGTGTAATCAAATGGCAGGGTTCTCTGCTATAGGAAGTCAAAAGATACAGCCTGTGAGTCCTTCAGATAATGTTCTCAAAAGGAAACTGTCCTAGGAGTTGGCAGAAGCTCAAAACAGGTCCCTAGATAAGCTCATGGACCAGGACTGCATGCTAGCCAGACTCCTTGTCAACCTGGACATTTTCATATGTAAGAAACTCCCATCTGGTTTAAGCTCCTATTCTCATGGTTTCTGTTAAAGAAGCCAAACCAACATCCTAACTAGTGTAGCATATCAACAAGGTACTGTGTTACATGCTTATTTTTAGAAAGTTAAAATGAGGTTAAATGAGTGATGAAGAGTATATGTATATGTATGTGTATGTGTACATGCATGTTATTATATATGTTGTTACGTATAGTAACAACCCAGGTTTTGCAAAATCATCATTAGAATCAGCCATCAAGCACAGCCCTCTACACTACAAAGAGTCTTTAAATAAAGTCTGCATTTTATATAACTGAAATCTAAGTCAAGATGGAAATAAATGGGAAGGTTAAATCATGGTTATAGGTCTTTTTTCTAAAATGTGTACACCTAGAATAGTAATTTATTGAATAAATGGATAAATCCATTGATCCTATAGGGAGTACTGATATGTGCCACATTTGCACTTTCTTTAAATATTTTAAATTCAGATTGAATAAAACAAGACACTTCCCCAATCCATTATTTTTTAAATGATGGCTAATTATACTGCTGAATTAAGAATGATTTTTTTTCTCACTTGAAAATCAAAGAGGTTTTTTCCCACCATACTCAAGCTATATATTTCAGATCAGAATCAAGTAAGATGGTCATCATAGAAAAATCTACTATAGAATGAGAAGTCAAATGATGTCACTAATAAACCTGGTAGCTAATGCCTCACTAATATCCCTGAAGCAAAATCACCCACCATAAATGCAATGAGAAAGGTTCTATGGTCGTTTTTTAAAGTTTTGCTTAAATGCATGATGAAATGAGAATTCAAAATTAAAAGGGTATAAGAAAAAGAAACATTAACATCACAAAAGAATACATAGAGCCTTAGAAATTAGCATATTATTTACAAAAGGAAAGGAAAAATTGAGGAAGATAAGAAATAAGGCACGACAAAAGTAAGTACTAAATGTTTATGCAATATTCAAAATTATGAAGATCTAAGAAATTTAAAAATATAGATAATATCTGCTGTCAATCAACTAGGATTCATTTGCTAGAAAATTTCCCAAAGATGCAAGCAGCTTAAAAATGTGCAGATTATAAATACTTTATGATTGTTTTGATTGGCTTAGTTTTTCTCAAATATTGGAACTTAAAAGGACGGACAATAAATTCGAGACCACTGCATTCATTTGCAAACAACTTCTTGGCTACCATTCATTTGCCTTTTCTCTTTATTCTGTGTTTCTTTTCTTCTTTTAATATTTGCTTTCAGATATAACTTTTCATTTAATAATGACAACACATAAAATTGTACAAATACTTTAAGATCTCAAAGCACTAATATAATTTTCTTACTGATCGTCAGAATTCTTCAAGGGAGTAGAAAACAAGTATCATTCTTTATTTTCCTCAATTTATCAGTGATAAAAATAGGGTGAGAAAAATTTAATAACTTGCCTAAGATATCTGATAGATATCAACTCCAGAGTCCAAGTGCAATTTTTGCAGCTCTCTCTTTATACACTAGACTGCCAGCTAAATGGAAAATTCCTAAGTCTCTTTAGCATCTAGAGCACACTTGAAGTTAAATGAACATTCATTCACTTATCAAAATTTCTGGAGCACCTACTATATACTGGGCATTATGCCACATACCAAATATTCATTAGGAAGCAAAACAAACATTGGCCTGGCTCTTACTACTCACAGAGGAAGAATACTACTAAATAAATGCACTACTGTGGTACAAATGTCTATTTTGCTCTAAAATCCTGTTGAAGTCATCACCAGCAAGATGACAGTAAGAGGAGACAGGCACTTTAGACAAGGTTCTTATGAATGAAATTAATGCTTACAAAGGAGGCTTTGGTGAACTTCCCTGCTTGCTCTTTCCTTGGATGAGGACATAATAAGAAGAAAGCACCATTTATCAACCAAGAAATAAGACTTTACCAGATATGAAATACTTTGGTGCCTGTTTCACAGCCTTCTCAGCATCCAAAATAAAGAAATAAATATCTATTGTTTAGAAGATATCCAGTTCATGGTATGTTTTATAGCAGCCAAACAGACTAAGACATGAATGAACAAATCCAGGGATATATTAGTAAATTTCTCTTTGCTGGGACAAAATATATGACATATATACAGTTTTAAAGGTTTCAACCACGGTCAGCTGGTATCAAGGCAGAAATATCACAGAAGAAGGGTGTAGGGGAGGAAAGTTGCCAAGCTCGTGGCATCAGAGTGAAAGCAAAGAGTCTGAGAGGAAGGAGCCAGAGATTAGATTAGTACCCAAGGTTATACCTCTATGACCTGTGCAGGCACACCCAGAAGTGTGCTTTACTAATCACTTAAGTATCTCTCAAGTCAGTTATATTGAGGACTTTTGGGAAGATGACAGAATGGTGAACATCATAGAAATACCTTCTCTGAGATTTGGTCCAGATACTGGAGAAGGAGGGAAATGAGTCCCTGGGACTTAGCAAGGATCTGAAGTAATATTTGAATTCCACAGGAAGAGTAAAAATAGGGACCTCAGTGCAGAAGGAGGTGACAAGCAGGGCTTTTTCTCTGAGCTCTGACCCACTGCATGGAAGGCATAGCTTGAATCTACAGATTCACAGTGACTTGTGGTGACACCAGAAACCTCCACAGAGAAATGTATCAGTGGAATGGAGCAGTGAATGCAGAAGACTGCAGTGGTTGGTGAGTTATTTGGGTTCAGACATCCCCGAGGAGAGGGCAGTTGTCCAGCAGCCATCATGGACAGGGGGCAACTGAGCTCAGAACTCAGAGATACTGTGGGCTGGCTCCATCTAGTGAGTTTCAGCGTCAGGGTGAGGCAAAACCAAGTTCAAGACAAAAGAAGATCAAGGAGCAGAGTTCAAGTCAACAGGAGGCACATGGAGTTTTGACAGCTGAACAAATCAGGTTCCAACCTCACAGCCAGAAATCAGCCTGAACTTCAGTGGAAGTAAAGGTGTCGGCTTGCTGGGATCATCCACTACTCCACTGTAAATCTATAATGGGGTTGCTGTGATTAATCAACACAAATCTAGGCTCTGTCTTCCTGCTCTATCTACTAGGGACAACAGAGACATGCCCTGAAGTTGACTTTTTTCTTTTTTCTTTTTCTTTTTTTTTTTTTACTTGTTCCTGATTATTTGTTCTTGTTTTTATATGTGTGGACATTGTTTCTAGCTTCTTCTTCTTGTTCTTCTGTTCTGGTCTTGTTTTTATTTCTTCCTTCTCTTTCCCTCCTTTCTTCTTCAATAGTTTCCCAAAGTTAGTGTAATGTACCTTTGTCCTCTAGCTTTGCTTCTAATCTCTTTCCCTCCTGCTATTTCTCTATTTTCCCCCCAACTCCTTTTAAAATTTCTCCCCTGAGGGTAAAAGCACCATATTGAAGGCATATTTCCTGCATGCAACTTTCTGGCTTCTTTTGGATTTTATGTAACCACAAATATAGTCCATATAGTTAAAAGTTGAAAATTAATAGTTACTACAGCTAGTCATTTTCTAGGCTGCATTTGATGCTATTGTAATTGATGATTGTACTACTTTAGCCAAGGTGACAATAATTTTTCAAATCCATTGTTCTTCCTGGTATATAAAGATTGATATTGCCTAAGGTTATAAACAATACCATAAGCTGGTGCCAAAGAATCAGGGGCTAGGCCAAAGAATCGTGCAACAGATTCAAAACCCAAAAAAAGCTGCCTACACTTAGAAGACATCTCTGAGAAGTAGTCATTTCCTACAGGCTCTAAATACTGCCAGTAAAGCTAACTAGCATAAGCAATTTACAAGCAGCAAAGCAGGAATTAAATTTTTTTAAAAAGAAAAAAATTAGAAGACACTTAAGCAAGATGCAACCCAGACCTCTAGCTCACCAAAGGGAAACCCACAGGTCAATGAGGTAGAACAATTTGAAAACCACCCACCTGGACACTCTGAATTGGTAGCAGCAGAAGTAACAAAGCAGATGAGACTGCAGAAATAATTTCTCAGATAACTACAGTGATGGTGATTATAATGAAATACATGGTTAGTGACTCTAGAGCAGATACAGACTTAGCAAACAGAGGAGCTTATAAAAATGATGGAGACCATGAACACCCAACATAGGAAAGAAATAGAATCCATGAAACAGAGTTCAATCCCTGGTACTGCAAAACAAAAAACAGACACAATTCAACCAACATTTAAGTGCTTATTCCATGCCACTGTTTCTAGCGATGCAGACTGAGCAGTACATAAAAATAGTCCTAGACCTTGAAGAGTTTATTTTGGAGCTAGGAAAGACAGGTAATGCATGTATGAATATGTCAATATAGTAAGTGCCATGGAAAAGAAGAGTAAATCTGTTGTTATTTTATAGAAAATGATTAGAGAAGTCTTCCTTGAAAAGGTGGAATTTTAGCAGAGACCTAAAAAAACTAAGTGATCAAGCCTTGTGAAACTACAGAAGAAAAATATTCTAGGCAGAGGTAATAGCAAGTCCAAGGCCCCAAGATAAGAGCTGTTATCATATGAGGCCATTTAAAAGAACAGTCTCAAAAGGTTAGTAGAACTGGAATTCAGTGAGAGAAAAGAAAGGTAGGAAGGTTGGAGAAAAGTGCATGACATGGATTGGTGATGAATAGTGGTATGCACTGATCATGTAGGGCCTTGCAGGCCATTGTGAGGACTTCTGGCTTTTACTAAACAAGATGGGGAGCCATTTGAGGAATTTTACCAGATGAGTTGTGTAATGTATCTTAAATTTTAGGAGAGTCTGGCTGCTGTTTGTAGAACATGCACATGGCAAAGTAGTAGTAAGAATGATGGAATTTTGAAGTCTAGGAGAATATTAGGCATTTAGGGTAGGTATCTCGTACAAACTTTGTATCTTTGTATCTTGCTGATATTTTTCCCTGCAAAATTTATTTAATGTGTTTATGTAAAATTCTAAATTGTGAAACAAAAGGGTTGGATTAGCAGACCCTTTTCCTGAAAATAAATCTTACTTAAAAGCCTAATATATAGAATAGAAACACTAAACTGTTCTGGTGAGGGTGCACATCTGTCTGGAAATATGCCTGCCGTTCTCCTCATCTACTGGTGCCCTTGGTGGTGCCTAAGACACTATCATCAAACTTGCAGGGATTCACCACACATACTGTGAAAATGGCACCAGTCTAAAGTTCTTGCCTATGAATCCAAATTTCTACAGACAGTTTGAATTCTAAAATTAATTAGTAAACCCTATGTAGAAATTACCTTTACATGGAACAGAGGAAAGCAACTGATGGCCCTTTTTTAAAAATTTGCCCCATACTAATACTGTAGTTAAAAATTTTTTAGCCTAGGGCAATTTGATTCCAAAGATTAATAGCACAGCACTTTTACTTCAGTGCCCCTCCCACATCAGTGGGTAAAGAAATGGACCCAGGGCCTCATACAGGCTGGTAAGTACTCTGCCACTAAGCTATCTACATCCCCATCCCTTATTTTTGTTAGCACCTTCTAGACTTAAGGTTGATAGAGAAAGTTCTAGTATCTGCATCTTCATGCTATGTAGGAGTAAGAGCATTTAGATTCACTAATGTTAAGTATTTTGTTTCGATATGGTTTGAGTGTGTCTCCCAAGGGTTCATTTAAAATAGATATAGTAAAACTCATAGCATTTGACAAACCAGAATTTATTAAATTTTACATTCATGACTAATGGAAGCAAACTTATCAAAAATATTATCATTAAAATTAGAAGCTTAGGTCTAAGTTGCCTGGATGAAAAAGCTCAGCTGGCTGAAGAGGATGTAGAACTTGAGGGACGTTCTAGTAATCCAGTGCAATTTAAAAGCAAGGAAGCACTGAAGAATCTCTGGAGATGAGAATCACTAGGTAGATATGGGCTATGGGCTATATCATCATTTCATGCTAAGGAATGTGAGTGTGTGTGTGTGTGTGTGTGTGTACGTGTGTGTGTGTGTGTGTGTTTTGCTGGAGATGTAACCCAAAGCCTGACACATGCTAAGTGAGCACTCTCATTGAGCTACATCCCCAGCCTAGGATTTTATTTTGAATGTGATGGGAAACCTCAAACATTTTAAGCATGAGTTTTAAGAAGATTATAATCACATGAGTACTGAACACTAAGAGGATAAGACAGGAATTAGAAACCTGGTAGATTTTAAGGTAGAAAGGTAATTTCAAGCCAGGCATGGGTGGCACAGCCTTGTAATTCCAGGACTCGGAGGCTGAGTCAAGAGGATAGCTGTGAGTTTGTGGCCAGCCTGGACTACAGGCCCAGCCTGAGATATACAGCGAAACCCTGTCTTAAAAAAAAGAAATGTGATTCCAAGACAGATAGGCTAGGTGTTGATGATTAAATATGAGAAGTAAGAGGACACAAATTAAGCAGATGAATCACTCAAGTTTCACCATATACAACCTGTTCTTTATCTATATCATATGTTTATTCCTAAAATATGTGAAAAGAAATAAATCACAGCCACTCTTGATTTCCATTTTCAATATAAGACATTATCAGCGAAAGACTGATAATTTCAGGAAGATATGGCTAAAATGAACAAAGAGGAATATTTAATATTAATAGTAATATGTCTTAGAAAATGTAACATAATTTTATGTAACATAGCATCAAAACATATCGTGCTAAGTATAATAAACAGTCATCCCTTGGTATCTGTGGGGGATTGGTTCTCGGACCTTTGCAGATACCAAAACCTGAGGATGATCAAGTCCATATATAAAATGGTATTCTTCTAAATCATCTCTAGATTACCTATAATATTTAATACAATGCAAATGTTATACAAATAATTGTATTGTATAGGCAATAATAAAGAAAGGGTCAATATGGATTAAAAAAAACACCAGACCTGAGGATCAGTGGAACAGATTAGAAGATGCAGAAACAACTCAAAACATATTCAGCCACCTTATCCTTACAAAGGAGCCAAATATCTTCACACCTTCACTGAAAGAAAAATAACCTCTTTAATAAGTGGTGCTGGAAAAATTAGCTTTCCATATACCAAAGATTAAAACTAGACCCATATCTTTCACCATGCACTATACTAAAATTGAACTGATAAAGATTAAAACAGAAACATTAAATGTGCTGTAAGAAAGAATAGACAGAACTCTTGAAATCATTCCTGTAGGCAAAGGCTTTATGAACAAAATCCCTATAACACATGAACTATCACAAAGAATCAACAACTGGGATCTCAACTTATTAAAAAGCTTTTGCACAACTGAAAGTGTAAATAAGGACCAAAACGTATTATAGATATTGGGAAATGGAAAGAAAAATGTTCAAATGAGAAGGGGAACAAAGGAAAGGGAGGAGAGCAGGAAGAAAGGAACAAGCAAAAAAAAATAGAGGGAAAAATGGAAACAAAGATTTTGCTAGTAAGGAAGAGCAAGGCTGAAGGTAGCGGAGAGGAATGTGAAAAAAAGAAGCAAGACACATCATGTACCAGTAGAAATTCTCTATGATGAATGTGATATTATGTATATCTAGAATGTACAATAAAAAGTTCAATTACAGTGACTATTATGATGAAGTATCACAAAATGTATTTTTGTATTATTATGGAAATGTAGCGAGTGGAAAACTCAGAGTACTCTTACAGTAGAGTTCTTGTGTTTTTGGTTTTGGTTTTGGTTTTGGTATCAGGGATTCAACTCCGGTCCCTGTGCTTACAAGGCAGGCAGTGGAACCACTGAGCTAAATCCTGGGACCTCTTGAGTAGGGTTCTTTTGTGTGTGCCTACTGGAGTGTGTACATAGCTGAGAGTGGGCACACGCTTGTATCAAACAAAGTACATGAGCTGAGCACAGAGGAGGAGATCTTGGGTGATAATAGGAAAGGGCCCTGCACAAAACAGCACATACAGATGCTCTGAGTGCCTAACCCTTTTCAGGAACTAAGGCACAAACTAGAAGAACACCAAGCTAGCTCCATTTTCCCAGACAACAGACCGGAGGGTTTGTGAGTTCTCACAGGCCGGCGAAGTCATGATGAGTTCAGGTTTCACTCCAAGTACAATAAAAGGCTGTGAAGCTCAGAAGAAATTCGATCAATTTGTATTTTAAAAGATCACCCCAACTTCTGTGTAGAATATTGGAGTGGAGCGAAGGCAGAAAGACAAGATGAAAGGTTCTTGAAGTGGTTCTTGTAAGGAATGGTAGTGCTTAGGCTAAGAGAGTGGTAAGGACAACAGAAGGAAAAGAGCAGCTTTAAGATGAATTAAAAGTGTAAATTAAACCAGATGTGAAGAGTGAGAAAGAGATAGGAATGAAGGCTGGCTCTCCGTTTCTGAAGGTGTCATTCAAGGGTTACAGCCGGTTTGAATGTGCCTGCTGCTACATTCTCAGTCAAGCAAGCCCTCATGCACACAAAACTTGAGATCATCAGATTCACATTCCAGGCTTACTGATGTGTCATTTCTTATTCTAGGCTGGTATTTTTCACATGAATTTATTCTTCTCACATTTAAACAGAGATTATATTAGAGTTCAAAAAGAAGTATGTATTCTTCTGAAAATGTAAAAGGAAAAACCTGGGGTTGTAAGAATTTCCTATGGAAAGTCATAGATGTGATCATTGGTAGTTATTGTAAGTGGGGAGAAATGGCATTTTTTATCCTTAAGACAGAGAAGACAAACCTAATTGCTCTAATTCTTGTAGACCATTTCAAAAATAAATAAAGATGTTAAAGATTTAAGAGAAGATCTAATTTAACTGAAATTCCTCCTGCCTCATTGTTCACTGTTATATACACCTCATTACTTTCCATTTTCAAAGGAGTGCTGACGAGGCTTTCATTTCTTTTTATACTCATATCGAATGAAAGGATATTAATGGTCCAAAAGGTAGATATAGCCAATGACCATAATAACTAATGTATGCATGTGCTCTACAGTTTTCATGTGGATTGCACATATATTGTTGCACTAGGATCTTTCAGGTGGGTGATTATGCCCGTTTGAGATCTAAGAACATGGAGCACTGACTTCCAGTGCTCATTTCCTAATACCTTTCATCTTCACGACACCAGAAGTAAACACAAGAAGCATCATTTGTTTGGCCTAGAACCCAGGAAAACAGATATATGAGTCTTGGATTTCTTAGGATTTTGCAGAGGGCTCATGTGAGATTAGGGGGAAAGTACTAATAAAAGATCCATGTTCCAGCAGAGGGGATTACACTCCCTCCCTGTCATCTTTCTTATCACGGAGTAGCCATAACATCCACCTGATACAAACAACTGCACAGTAACCCGGTAGTATGAGCTTATGTCCCAGATGTTTACATCAGTTTCTGGGAAAGCCAGCCACTCACTGCCTAAGGACTCAGCAATGCACAAGAGCTTGGAGCACCCGCTGCATGTTGCTGGGTAGAGGAAGTCATGAGTCACATGAGATTTTGAAATCGAAGACAGCTGGCTTTCCCATTGAGGTAAAGCCAGTCTGGGATAACTGCTCACTGACATTTTCTGGATAATCTTCTTTATCATTCCATGTAACCCTACTCGGTTTTTTTGGGGGGAGGGCATTACTGGGGATCGAACTTGGGACCTTGCTCTTGTGAGGCAGGCAGTGAAAACACTGAGCTAACTCCCTGGCCCCCTACTCTTTAGATACAAATATTATCCCTTATGCAGATGAAGAAACTAAGGCACAGAAAAACAAGATAGTTTTCCCCAGAAGCCTTCAGAGGCTATGTGCAGTTTCACCACTTTAATAGTTACCACCTTACTAAGCTGGAAAGCAATAGCCAGCCCAGTGATAAATGCTGAGACTAAGCATGGCCAGTGCCGGAGATGATGCTAACACCCTGCACACCAGTTGTATAGGAACTGAATATGATGAAAACCAGTTTCCTGCCTCCAAAGTTTACTGGCAGCTTTGTACATCTATGTTCCCTTAGGATCTGACACCCACATTGCTGTCTTGCAATGATACATAGATTGGTGCTGCATTTATGACCTAGAGTCAGACTGCAAGAAAGAAGGCTTCCTGAGTTATGTGTGTTTATGATTGGTTAGGAAAAAAAAAAACTTAGAGGAAGAAAAGTCACACATAGGAAGCTATTCTAAGTCCTCAACAAAAGTAATGGAAGTTGTATAGTTTTCTAAAACATGCCAACATTGCATGTTATAGATTTCAAAAACAATTCGAGGCTGAATTCCAATTCTACCTTATACTGCCCTTAGTTAAGCAACTTTAGCTTTCCTAGTCTCTTTTTTTTTTTTTCAAAAAATGAAGATATTGAATTGACGGACCTATAATTCTTTGCTGGGAAACCAGTCATATCTTATGCTTCTAATAAATATGAGGGATCAAAAAGAGCCAGAATGATGTTTTAACCTACAAATGTCAACTATCAAGATGGAAAGAGGTCCTTCAGATGTTCAGTCCTGATTTGATGTTCAGTCCTGATTTGGCAGTGATTTATAGTGTACACACTTAGTGGATTCATTAGCACACACAATGATCAGAGGAAGCCTCAGTATTAGTCCTGTATGGTGGAGCTTGCTTCCCACAGGCAATGCCTCCAAGAAAAGTTATCTTAATAAAAAATGAAAATAGTTGATCAAAAGTAAATATTACCAAGTTGCATCCCATAGGAGACAGATAAAAATGCTTCATTCACATTTTTTAATCAGAGGCCAGAATAATTAATATCTAATTTGTTAGTACTTTCCTAGTCATCTAAATATGCTCAAAAATTAGCATGCTTTCCTTTAATTAATCTTGTCCCTTTCCACATCTGTCTGAATCTAAGTGTACCCATAATTCGCATGATACCACCAAGAACTGCAGAAAATGCTCATACAGAGATGCCTCTCAGGTATACTCCAGCTCATTTGGGAAGCTATTCCAAAATTAAATCATTTCCTGACTGAACCTGTGATGTCTGGATAACCTGAAAGGCTGTTTCTCTTATTTCTGGGTTCTTCATTTTTCAGAAATCTAGATGCCATGAAAGCCTTTGAAAGTTAATAAGGCTGTATTTCAAGATGAGTTCAGAAGAATTCACTTAGAAATTCATTAACTGTCATTTTTCTTATATGCATAATAGATCAAAATTGATTGAAATAATTAAGTAATTATTAAATAATTAAATAATTACATATATATGAAATATATACCATATATATATATATATATATATATATATATATATGCATTCATGTATTTTTTTAAAAATGTGAATGCCAAGTATGTGCTATGCTTTACACTAAGCCAGAGGGACTCAAAGAAAAATAAGTTTGAGAAAATATGTCTATGGTCTATCTAATTTATTCAGAGGCCAAGATGTATTTTCTAAAATAATGTCAATAGAGCTTGCTGTTCACAAAAAATCTCATGCTATCAAAGTATTTTTGTTCTATTTTCCAAAGACGAGGAGCTGGAAAATAATACTCAAGTTTGGTCTCAATCTCATAGCCTGAGCAAATACATGCCCTGTCCAAAAGAATGGGCTCTGGCTTTTTATCATCCATGTGTGAGTTGGAAGGTTTTCAGTTGATTAGCAGGAACTGCACTATTCTGAGGCTGAAACCATTCCTGTTTCAAATAGCATACAGTTATACCCCAGGAATAACAACGGTGCCAAAAGTAATTTCCAGCATTCCAGAATATTAAGAAATTGAATACCAAATATTTGAGGTGAAAGTAAATGTATAACAAGTATTTATCCAAATTTTAAATAAGAATATTGCCTGCATACGCCAACCCAAGATGTCTTGATTTCACACCCCTTCTTCCTTTCCCCACAAAATCAAATGGCAAATATAATTCTTAAAAGAAAATATGCAAGAAGCTGTTTTATTTTCAGTCTCTTTATATAAATACACATTTCTTGGTCCAGAACTGTAGAATAGGCAAGAATCCCAGAAGTCATTTGCTTCCCACCAATTTACATATGGGGAAGGGGTCGATGCCTGCAGGAAGTTATCTAATCAGTGGCAGACATGAGAATAAACTAGACCAATAGTTTCAGATTCCTGATTCTCCACTTAAGAGTTGTTCCTGTGCCATCATATGATTATGCCCTGTATGTAAAGACTGAGGCTAGATAGACACAAATGGTGTGGAAGAGAATGTTGCTGAAGAGAGTGTATTCATGTGATTTTTCCCTCCAAAGCATCCCTTTGCTTTCTTTGTAAAAAAGTACTGATTCTCCTAATCATACTCTAGTAGTATAAGTAGTCCTTATAGTGTGTCTTCCACATCAGTTTTCCTCTATCATGAATTTTTTTTAAAAAAGTGAAACATAGAATTCTGGAAGCACTAGCTATGAGCTTCCTTCAGCTTTGACTCATCTGCCTGGAGCTCTTAACTCTGTCAGTGTTCTACTTTGTTTTTTAAAAAAATGTATCTTTAAACACTGCCATTCTTTTTAGGCTTTTAAAAGACCATCCCAGCCATTCTTAGCCAGGCAAACATTTCCCAGATTTGCTCAAGTCACATGTAGAAAGTTCTCTAGCAGCTGCTCAAGGGAACAAAGGTGAAACCTCCAATTAAGACTGACTTATGTGTACTCCTGCCACCAAGAGTCAGACTGCCTTGTTAACCTCCTTTGCTCGGCTTTAAGAGGTGGGAGCCTGTGCACTCAAAATTCATTTATTCTTGTGCAGAGTAATTATCTCAGTTTTTTATTATGCCTCCAGCCATTGAAGAGTAATGATTTGCCATTGAGATGTTTCTCTCCATTTCGGAAGAAAATACTATGGGCTATATACTATAGATTAGGTCTCAGTTCATAAACGTGGCAATTCTATACACCTCTTTAAAGCACAAGATTCAAATTTAAGCTCCCAACAGGCTATGTTTTTCATGTCTTGGCTGTGTTCTTGAAATCCAAATTACAGCAGAGACATAGACTGAAGAACTATAAAGGCAAATTATGATATCAAAATAATAGCCTTTATCAGAAGGTACAATTACCCTACACTGGATGAGCAGGCAGCCTCTGACATAAGGTTTCTTCCTACTGAAATAGAACATGCTCAGATTTCTTCCTCCACAAGACAGTCATTCCTTCCTGCCTTGGTCTTTTCCCCCAAGGTCCTTTCCACCTCTCTACCCCCAAACCACACCTCTATCTCTCCTGCCTTTCCTAGACAAATTTCTTTTATTTTTTTTTAATTTTAAATTGAATTTATTGGTACATTCTAGGTAGACAGTACAGTTACATTCATTACTGGGATCTTTTACCTTTACACGCCAAGTCCTGGTTCTCATTTTTTTCCCCTTGTCCCCACCCTCCTCTCACCCCCTCCTCACCTCCCCACCTACAAACACTTCAATTCCATTTTTACATTTTCTCATTTTTTTTTCCTTTTCCCTTATTCCCCTTTCCCTATCCTTCTCACTGTCCCTACACCTTTGGTCCTTTTCTTCCTATTTCACATTGCTACTTGTCCCATTAGGATCTTGAGTACTATTTTAGTTTTTCACACCAGAGAAACTATTTGGTATTTGCATATGTGTGACTTATTTATTTCACTTAGGAATGAATATATCCTCAAAATGTACCCATTTTAAAAGTAAAAAGAGTCAACAAAAGGCCAATAACATCTCAATAATAAGTCAGTACATATCAATTATAACCAGCAATGTCAATGGCCTCAACTCACCAATCAATAGAAACAGACTGGCAAAATGGAATAAGAAGCAAAATCCAACAATATGTTGTATACAAGAAACACACCTAGTGCAAAAAGAAGCCCATAGACTGAAAGTGAAAAGATAGAAAACAATTCTCCATGTGACAGCAGCCCAGAAAAAAACAGGGGTAGCAATCTTATTTGCAGACAAAGTAAATTTCAAACCAAAACTGATTCTAGTATTATCGATGTAGGACGGTACTGTATCATACCTCTATGAATGTAAAATACCTTGTACCTGCTTTATGATACATAGTAGGGACCGTGCTTTATCAGAGCTACATTTAATGATATTACTCTAGAGTGTTCTCTTTCCAGATGATGATTATGAGGCTAATAGAAAAAATGGTGCCAGGTACCACAGCAGCAACAGAACTTTGCTGTTGTCTGGATATTATTCTTTTCTTTGTTTTTTTTTTTTAATGGAATGTGCTGAATGTCTATAATTTTGTTCAGATGACTTCAGAACCTGGAAAAGCTGTTGCTGCTATCGATGCATAACATACTATTATTA
>NW_022900943.1:23033676-23118434 GCF_012274545.1 Fukomys damarensis | reverse complement strand
TTTGATTACAGAAACTAATAAAGTATTCTCTAAATAATGAAAAAAGAATAAGATAAGACTATAAGAGCGAGAAGCAATTTAAATATGTTCAGGGACCATTTTCATCTCCAGAATTAAGGATTATTTTGATGTTACATCATTGCCTTTTCTCTTTTACTTTCCTTTTTAGTTTTATTTTAGGATTCCCTATTTTTAATGTTCATACAGAAATTTCTTTAACTGAAATACCGAATAGTTTCTTTGGTGTGAAAAACTATAATAGTATACAGGATCCTAAAGAGACAATTAATAATGTGAAATAGGAAGTAAAGGTCTAAAGGTATAAGGAAAGTGGGAAGGGTGGGGGAAAAGTAATAAGGGAGAGGAAAAAAATATGAGAAACTGAAAAAATGGAAATAAAGTATTTGTAAATGGGGAGGGGAGGAGGGGGTGAAGGGAGGGCAGGGACAAGGGGAAAAATGAGAATCAAGACCTATTATGTAAAGGTACAGAATCCCAATGATGAATGTAATTGTACTGTATACCTAGATTGTACCAATAACCTCAATAAAAAGGAAAAAAATGTACCCATTTTAGACAAATTTCGTTTAAAATGATCATGATTTCCATCCAATCACTTCTGAATAAACACACTGTCTCTGGCTCTATCCATGTCACTTTATTAAAACTGCTCTCTCCAGAACTAGTAGCATCATCGAGTGAGCAAATCACATGAGTAATTTCATTCCTCCTGTTATTAAATGCAAGCATCACTCACAAACTTCTCTTGACCATGGACTTTATGAGAAGTTGCCCCAATCCTCTGCACCCTCAATTCCATAGCCTATGAAACCCTGCAGTCTTTCCATTTGGCTTTGTGAAAATTTGTGAAATCTCTATTAAGAACTAGGATTATGTGTACAACAGTCCAACGATACAGTGATGCCCTTATTTCTGCAGATTAAGGGACTGTGGATCAAGTAGTTCCACGGGTAACAAGTAGGGACCTCACAGTTACACTTAAAAAGCCCAGCCCCACTTTTACCAAGTCTGCTCACGTTGGACGTTGGGCCTCCATACTACTCTCTATCACCATATCCTCTCCTGTGTAAAAGTCAGCCCCTTCTTCTAATATATAAAAATAATAATAACTACTAAAGTCAAGCATGCATTTATAGTTTTGCTGACTAGTGAGGCAACCTCCTTCTCCCATGATGTTTCCAGTCAGTATCTTCAGCATCCGGAAGTCCAAACCCGAATCTTAGCATCTTCCTGGAAGACTCCTATCCTATCTCTTCCTAGTCAATTCCAAAGCCTCTTGATGATGACTCTTGAAAATTACTCTGTCCATTCATTTATCTCTATGTCTGCCTCCACCGCTAGGAAATGTTACCATGTCACACAAAGAAGCTCCCTTTTCTTCTGTCTGGTATCACCTTTTTTGATCAATTTTCTACCTGCCTGTCAGAGACACACATCTAGGATAGGATTTTGACAAGACTTTTGCCTTGATTAGTGGCTTCCCTTGTCCAAAATACAAAAGTTCACTACTACCTGAAAGTGCATGGCCTCCACAGCCTCATGTTACCTTAGTGCACCCCTGCCTCTCTCTCCTCATGCACTCTGTATGCCAACCAAACAAAAATGTTTTTAATTCAAATGCCAATTTAGCAACCTCATATGAGAAAGCCTCCTTCTGGAAATTCCACCCAAAGTTGCAGGCTTTTCTCTATTGAAAAGAATTGGATTTCATGCCCTTTTCTAAAGCTGAGGACTATCTAGCCTCCATAATTCACACAATCTATTAAGAAAGAGGGTGGAAGGGAAAAGAAAAAAATATGAGAAAAATGAAAAAATGGAAATAAAGTTTTTGTAAATGGGGAGGGGAGGGGGGTGAAGGGAGGGCAAGGACAAGGGGGGAAAATGAAAACCAAGACCTGTCATGTAAAGGTACAAGAACCCAGTAATGAATGTAACTGTACTGTATACCTAGAATGTACCGATAAACTCAATAAAAAAAAAGAAAGAGGGTGGATACCCTAGAAAAAAATCAGGGTACCATTTTCAGGACAGAGGATAGAGGGTAGGCAGATCAAAGAAAGATGAATAAATAGATAAATGAGTAGATAGATGATAGGCAGATAGGTATAAATTATAGATAGAGATGATAGGCAGATAGATAGATAGATAGATAGATAGATAGATAGATAGATAGATGATGAAGAAGGAGAAAAGAACAGAAATGTGAATTTCTTTGAAACTCTTTTTTGAGTAAGTAGTTTTGTTAAATGTAAGAACATTTTTTTCTTTATTTCCTCCAAAGAACACCACTGAGAGACACACAGATTAAGCAGGGAGTGATAAAGAAAAAAGAACAAAGAAAATCGTGCCAAACTCTTAACTTCCTTTGTAGGGTCTTAGCCTTTTTATGCAGTATTCATCCTAGCTTATAAACTTCATAAGCATTTATTAAAAAATAAATAAACGGATTAATTCAAGGATAGGCAACACTCCCAATGTTGAATCCTGAATATCCAACCTGTTTCCATCTTAGTGTAAAACATCTAAAATCTCTTAAGAGAAAGACCCAGCAGCATCATGAGGCACTGACTTCTGAAAGGCTAGCAGTGTAATAAGAATTAATGAGCCAAGAGTTAGTATTCTATTAGGTAGAAGGACAGCAGCCCCAAAACAAAGTCAACAAGCCTAGTAGTCTGCTGAGTCACCACCCTTCAGGGATCTTACAAAAATATCTGCCAAGTGTCCTTCAGCTGTCCGCAACCTCCCCAGAGCACAATCAGGCAGGGCACTGGCTCAAGGGCACATGGTCTCTGCATGGAGTGTGTGGACACTGAATAGACTGGACCCTAAAAAAATGTGGTCTCCTATAGGGTATAGTTTATATTGCTTACACAATAGCCCGAGCTCCCTTCTGAATCCTTTAAAAATCCCAAGACAGTGAGCTTTCATGGATATCCTACTCAGAACCCCCTCCTAAAGAGTGGAAGCTTTACTTTCTTTTCTGTATGTCTTTTATTTCCTTACCTTTATCATTTAAATAAATTTGCTTGTATCCTACTTTCTCTGTCCATGACTTCATTCTTCATCATGATGGGACATGACCTTGGCATTCCAGTTACAGCAGAATGTTGCAGACAGAAGGCCTGGCCTATTCATACCAACTAAAATAATTCAAGGTTCCAGAGAAGCTAAATATGTGGTTGTTCTCAGTGATTTTGAAAGAAAAAAAAATATGTTTGAAGAAAATTTGGTTTTAGAAGTTGGGAAAGACATAAAACTGAAATTCCTTTTAGAAAAGCATCTGCAAATTAGTTTTGGGGGTTTTCATTTGTTGCTTTTTAATCTTGTGGTTTCTAAGTGCATAAACTTAAACTAAGTGACCTGTACTCTTACATTTCTAAGTTTTTCACAGTTCAAATTCTAAATATGGTAGATAAACCTTAGACCAACCATGGAAGGGGCTTCAAAAATGGCCATGAGAAACAATGCGGTAGTTTAAGATCTCAAGGAAACACTGCAATAAAAAGTGAAAAGGTTCAAGCTGTTCCATCTTGGAATCCCAGTGCAGATGTAATTCTTTAGTTGGATTATTTGGAAATAGTTTTTGCAAAATATATTCATGGTATGCTCAGTATCTTGTGTGTAAATCAAATTGACACAATTCTTTGATGGGGGAAAAGAAATGGCATTTTATAAAGTACAAAACTCTACTATTATATTTATTTAGTTGTTTATGTTATTAAGATCTTTTTAGGGAGGGTGGATGGGGTGAAGGGAGAGCAGGGGTATAGGGAATAAGTGAGAACCAAGATCTGTCATGTAAAGGTACAAAATCCCAATGATCAATGTAACTGTACTGTATGCAAATAAACTCAATTTAAAAAAAAAAGATCTTCTTGTGTGCCAAAAACCACGTTAAGGACTAGGAAAGCAAAAATTTGTTAGGCAAATGCCTGCCTTTAAGAGGTTGCAATCTCATGTGACAAAGAGATGTTAAATGCATCCCTCTAATCACTGCACTGGGGGAGTAGCCTAGAAAGTGGGCCCAGGAAGGTGTGATCAATTTCACTACACATTAATTTTTATAAATAATTCTCTATTTTTAATGTAAATAATTTCAGTATTTTACAATTTATTATACTGTCTCCTATTGAGTTTTGGCAGAAAAGAATCTATCATATTTAAATAGTTTCCTTTACTTATAACTTACTTGGAATTTTTATGAGGAAAGAGTTTTGAATTTTATGATGCCTTTCAGGCATCTATTGATATAATCATTGGCTTTCTTCATTTAATTTGTTGATATAGTAAATTATATTGATAGATTTTCTAATATTGAACCATTCTCATGGTCTTAGAATAAACTGTACTAGGTTATACTTTTCATTTAATACAGAGTCAGAATCAATTGCTATATGCTGTACAGAATTTTTCTATTATATTTGTATAGGAAATTGTGGGGGTTTTCTAATTTTTTCCAGTATATTGATGAACTTTTAGTATTAAAATTACATTAACATATAAAATGAATCAACAAACATTTGTTTTTTATTCTTTTTCTATAGTCTGTAATAATTCAAATAATTTTACCTTAACGAATATGTACAGTTTTGGAAAGTTCATACATGTCCCTTTTTTCATACCACATATATCAATTTGGAAGAAAGGGAAATTTGGTTCTTCAGAACACACACATTCTTTGGAGATCTGTTCAGCCATTCTACAGGTACAGACTGTCAAAGTTTGGATTCCCTATGAAACCGACCGAGATGGATTTGTGAGCACAGAATATGCTGGACATGTCTGAAAGAATGCAGATCCTAATAAGATTACTGACATTGAGAAATGGGAAGAAAGGAGCTAAAGGTGTAGGGAAGGTGGGACGGGTAGGGGAAGGGTAAAAAGGGAAAAGAAAAAAATGTGAGATAATGAAAAGACGGAAATAAAGTGGTTGTAGATGGGGAGGGGAGGAGGGGGTGAGGGAGGGGAGGGACAAGGGGAAAAAGTGAGAATCAAGACTTGTCATGTAGCGGTACAAGATCCCAATGATGAATGTAACTGTACTGTATCCCTAAAATGTACCAATAAACTCAACTAAAGCTGAAAAAAAAAAGAATGTTGTGTAGGAAGGAGCGAAGAAAGCAGGACTGAGCACTTGGCAGGAAGCTTGAAGGGACATACAGAGAGGCTAAAGACCACAAAGGTCTTGGCCCTATTTACAGGATCCCTAGAGATCAGGACAGGGAAAATATCTTAAAATTGAGTGATCTCTGAAAAAACAAAGTTGCTTAAGACATTACAGTTGCAGGCCAGAAAAAGGCCAGGTGTTGGGACAAGTACCCACAGTTATCAGCAACAGGGCTAGGTAGCACTTGGAAGGAAAAAATGTCCTCCAGATCTATAAACCAAAATCATTTTTATATGAAAATCTGGGGGAGGAATGCATAAGTTGTTTACATTGAACCTATATTGGCTATAGACAAGAGTATCAGGGTAACATAAAGTGGGGAAGTTTTGACATAGGAGAAGGATATTTCATAAGAAGCAGTGCTTATTGTTTCCAGAATGGTTGGGATCACAACAGCAGGTAATGGTGCCTGGTGGCCCAGCCCCCTGAGATTTGGCTTAAAGTCATAACATGTACTGAGGAATGTGGAATCATTTTTTTGGTTTGCAGCTGTTACCTGATTAAATTCCCTTATTGCTCCATTGCTCCTCCCCTCCATCCTCTGACCCTTGAAATTAAGTTTAGGGTATCTCAGAATTTTTCACTTTTCTTGATATGTAGACAAACACTAGACAGACAGACAGACAGACAGATAGATGGGCAGTTACTGTATTACTGTAAGGAAGTCTTATGTGATGACAAAGGCCAAGAAGTCTTACAATATGTTGTCTGCAAGCCCAACAACCAGGAGTACTGATGGTATAATTTCCAGTCCTAGAACTAAGCACTGAGAGTTGTAATTGTGTTGTTTTAAACTGAGGATAGAAGAATACTGATGCTCCAGCTCAGGGGGGTGGTAGAGAGAGACAGAGGTCTTTTTATTTTGTTGAGTTTCCTCAACTGTGCCCACACATTAAGGAGGGCCATCTTCTTTTTTCAATCTGCCAGTTTTAACACTATTCCCATTCAGAAGCATCCTCCCAGTCACACGAGAAATAATGTTTAATAAACTACTGCCTAAGCCATGCATCAGATGAGAGATACCTCTCATGGGTTAATTGACCCAGGCAGGCAGCTCCCTCAGGCCAAGGGCAAGTTTTTCAGAGAGCAGCAATGGGGGTCATCTGCAGCAGCTCAGGAAATGAGCACAGGTTGGTCCTGAGTGGGGATATGTGAGTGACACCATTACATCCATTACACGTCCTTCAGTAGGAGAAAAGATTTCCAGTTTATTCACTTCGAATAAACATAACTTCCAGATTTTCTAAAACTGCCTTATGCCTTTAAGGTGACTAATTATTATTTCACAACTTTATCCAGAATTCTCCATGCTAAGTGTACTTTAACATGGCTAATTTTCAAATGGAGGTATCACAAGTAAGTGAATGGTTTTCCAATTAGGCAGATACATGATTTCAGCATTCAGAAATAAGAAATTTTAAATCTCTCAGGTAAGAGTTCTTCACAGCTTTATATTAGCATAGATACAGTCACAGTAAAACATCTGTACTGTGTTACACTATTATTATTACTATGGAATGAACACAGCAGATAAATTTCAGGCTCCTTTATATGATGAGCAAAAAATTGCAAGCATACAATCCAAATGACAAGAGAAAAGCTGCTACATTTATCAAAGTTCACAGGAAGTTCTGCTCAGGGCAAGTCCATGCCAACAAAATACAAGGCACAAACAGAAAAATGGTGCCAGGGTGACAGAAAAGAAAAAGCACTGCACAAGTTCACAGCACACAGAAGCATCAACAGCCCTTGATAAATCAGAGTTTTGGAATGTAAAGAAGAGGCATATCTACCCAAGGTCCTCCCCTGAATCTCCAGGTGTGACTGACAGGAAGGACTGACATGGTGTTTAGTCATCTCAGGGGCTCTCAATGGAGAGCTTGTCCCAGAAGCCACTCAGATCTTAATTACATGCATGACACGTAGTACATGAACTCACAATGAGATCTGAGTAAGGTGAGGGTGACTGAAGGTCTGGCTAGGAGATTCAACACGCACATGCTTTCACCAAGAGCACCAGAGATCTCCTGGGGTTTTGTTCCTTTATTTTCCACTTCTCTTAGGACAGTGGAAGGAGGAATGGATGTAGGGTGCTGCTTTGAATTGAATGGGTGCAAGGGAGTGACATCCTCAGCTCCATTTTTCTAACTGTCCTAATATTGTTTGAACATTTTGTGACTTCGCCGATCAAATAATGTTCTCTGGGGTCATGGAATTCCACCTAATATTTTTATCATTGATATACCTGTTTTGAAGGTAAATTTTATTAAAAAACTTATTGGTAAATACAGAACATCCCCTTATTCATATCTCCCCATGATATCATCATTATTTCCTCAAAAAGTTTTGCAAGCTATGTGTGTGCAGTACTGATTAGAAGGAGATTTGGGGCTCCTCAAGATCTATTTTTCATCTAGTTCAATAACCTGATATCCTAACTCATATTTCCCCACCTCTACTGCCAACTGAGCTAACTGAAATGTACTCTCACCACAGTATAATATTTCACAAGGGCTGTCTTGACCTGGTTTTGAAATCATGACTAGAAACTCTGAATTCCTCTTCGAGGGCAATTTGCTAAATCTCAAAAAAAAAAAAAAAAAAAAAAACCCCACTTCTCTTAACAAGTTTGCAGTCCCTGGGCCCCTAAACACATTCCAAGTATCTCAGTTATGGGGCTCTCACATTCCTCCTGGACAAGTTACTAAACAACTAGAGACAGCCTCTAGGCTCCAGAGCTGAGTTAAGATGAAAAACAGAATTAGGGTGTGAAACATATACTAAGAAAAAATAAATAAAAGGAAGAACATCAAGAGATGGATTGCGGGGGAGAGAGAGGAGAAGAGAG
Organism: Fukomys damarensis; assembly: GCF_012274545.1. Lineage (NCBI taxonomy): Eukaryota > Metazoa > Chordata > Mammalia > Rodentia > Bathyergidae > Fukomys > Fukomys damarensis. Next base: position 23,110,398 of record NW_022900943.1, on the reverse strand, counting down.
GGAAAAGCGTGTAACAAAGGATTAAGAGTCTTTATATACTTATACCAATTCCTCGCAAAGAATGTAATCATTATGCACTACAAACATGTACTAAAAAAGAGATACACATTTAGCAATCCCTAGGAAGACTCTCTCCCCTTACCAGGTCTGCTAAACATCAGCTGCCTTCCACAGCTACAGCAGGCTACACCCTATTCCCTGTATGTGGAAGCCTTCTCTAGTTTGGGGCTAGAAGAAAACAAGCATTCTGCTTTCCTCTATCCCAGATCAATGTGTTATACATGGGCTGCAAAGGAACCTTTAAATTTTTCAGACATAGGCTTACTTATTTGTGATTGTCCTTCTATACCTCCAGACCCAAATATGTCCTGCTTTACCCTTGTGTGACATCCTCCTCCCTGTCTTCAGCCTCAACTGTGAACAGTTTACCCTTTTCCTTCAGAGATGGACCTGAAATTCTTTACTTCCAGGGACCCTTTTCCATGCTCCTCACCTACCTTTCTTCCACTCTCGGCCACTGCCAAAATGTGTCTTCTATACGACAGTGCTTTAGGGACAGACCTGTTTTCTCATAAAGGGCAGAACACTTCATCAAATATTTGAAAACACCACAGTGTTTTATCTCCTTTGAACTCCTCACAGCCTATGGTGTGAAGTCTGCTACAAGGCAGACCTTCCACAAATATTTATTGAGTCCATTTCACTGGACCACTACTACACAATGGTTGGCCCTGTCCAAAGTCGGCAAGTCACATTTCTGCCTCGTTGGATGATCCTTTCCTCTGCCCTCCTGTGCAGAGTAAAGGCTTGAAGTAAAGATAGAAAGGATGGAGAAGCAAACCCAGAAAGGAAATGCTATAGTCCTGTACCCAGAGAAATGAGCGGACAAGAGCAAGGCCTGGAGAACAATGAGTTTCCAGAATTAATTGATGGGCATTAAGGGTAGGGATACTTAAAAGAAAGTCAAGAAATTTTTGTTGGATACAACAACCAGATTTCAGAATTTTGAACTGTTCCAGGATTTGATCACATTCAGTTTGCACTGCATGGGTATAAAAGAACACACTGGACAAAAATTTTCCTTCTTGTCATTAATTTGCCTCTCTGAATAATTCATGTGATAATTAAGTTCTCTTGGCTCATAATTGCATAAGACATTGCTTGAAAGACAGAACCTTCTTTTTTTTCATGTGCTGTGGTATTTTTCCCCTGTAAGTCCTTTGAAGTCTTATCATAAAATATTTTCCTGAGTTAAAAAATAAAAGAAAACAACGATAAATTTTTCTTTCTTGAACCATAATTAATGGAAAATATACAATGCTTAACAGATATCGCTAAGGAAATACAGGTTTATTTCATTTTTTCAATACAAAGTACTGCTTGCACTGGCAAATTTGTGTAACAGCTATCATATGACTAGCTGAATGAATTTTAATGATTAAGTGTGTCTATCCAAAAGAAATACCAGGATCCAAACTGGATAAAGGGTAAAAACCCGCAAGAGAGTATGGACAGCTCTCAGTCAGGCTCTCCTCTCCAATTTTAAACTTTTGCTCTCCTCTCTCTACCTCTTTATCTGTAACTCTACTTCTACCTCTAGTTTGACCTGTAAATGGATGTTAAAAGAGACAGACAACAAAACAAAAATAAACAAAGCACCAAAATCCACCTACATTTCATTTGCTGCTCAGGGGTAAATGTGAGTTCAGCTTCTCCTGTGCACCTCTCTGACCCTCTCTAGCCCTCTGGTTAAGGTCTAAAGAACTTGAGTGCCTCACTCCCCAAATAAATCACTGCTTGTATTCAAATAAAACACATTTTACAAGTGTCAAAATCATGCGCGCGCGCGCGCACACACACACACACACGCACACACACACACACACACACACACCAGATAACGTTAGGGCTGAAATCCTGATCACAAAGAGATAAGTTCAATGATTTCTGGTGTAAATCGGAAGGCAGATGATGCTGACTGAATCTAGGATCATGAGGTTAGGAATCACAGGCTGTGCACCCAAAGAGGGGTGAAGACCTCAGAACTGAGCAGGTCTGGGGCTGAAATACATTAAATAATTGGGGCCTGGGACTTAGTTCAGTGGTCCCGCCACCTGCCTTGCAAGCACAAGGTCTCAAGGTTGATCCCCAGTACCAAATAAAAAAAAAAATTAAAGGTGAACCCACAGTGCTGATAATATATTAGGTTCAGCAACATAAGCAATTTTGGAGCAACAAATGATAAGCATAAGAAAAAGTTTGTTTTTCAAATTTTAGAATAAAATTATCTTTTAGCAGCATTTATACCAGGCACCTCCCTCCCCACACAGATTCATAGACTTCTCACTATTTCCCACTGTTCCCTATTCTCAGGGTATAGTACTGTTCAGTCCTTTTCATTCTCCTCTGTTGCTACCAACCACATTCACACACACACACACACACACACACACACACACACACACACACACACACACAAATTCCTAGATACGTTTTTACTTCCCAATCTACTTTGCTGGGTCCATGGGTTTACGTTTCTGTTAGTTCCTGGTACACATGGAGACATCTCTGGGTTGATGCCAGAGTGGTCACAATGTCACAACACTTGAGCACCACGATCCAGAAGACAGATTAACATCCCATCTCTTGGCCCTTGTCTATGGTGAGACTGCTGTGTAAAGTGCATGAGCAAGATGGGGACAGGGCCTCATTATACCCAGGCATGAAATTTGAAGGAAAAGCAATTGCCTGGCTCCTCCCTTCCACTTATCTTGTTTCTCCTTTGAAGTTCTCTTTAACAAACAAACAAAAAGAGCCAGTGGAGGTAAGGCACAGCTATGGCTCTGTGTCGATCAAAGGTGGGTACAAAAACAATTTCCTGCAGCTCTCTACCTATTTAAAGGGCTCAACTACTGTAGTCTCTTCATTCTCTTCATTTTTCTAGCCTTCTCTTTCCCTATTTACTGGATTCATTTCTATATATTTAAAAATAGATATGTAGATGTTGAAAAAAAATCTAGTCCAAGCTTTTCCTTAGAAACATACATCCAAAGATGTTTAAGTGACTTTTTCAAAGGCTCCAGGGATTTTATACTCATCACAAATTTGAAAGAAACTTATTACCCACTCTCTGTTACTGAGAGTCTGGTGAGGAGTAGGCCCCATAAATTTAGTACAGTCAGTCGTGCAGTGCTCAAAAACCAGGGTACATGCTGATGAATATGCTGCTAGGTAATTTCATCTTGTGTGCATATCGTGGAGTCTGCTTACACAAACTAAAACAGCATCCATCACCCAGTGTGGCCTCGTCATACCATCAAGATGCATAACAACAGCAGATGTGGAAGATACAGCATACTGTTTTACAGGAAACCCCTTTTAATGAGTGGGCATACACTATAAAATAATGGCAAAGATGAATACTACGGTAAATACATAAGCTAGTACCATGATCATCTACTGTCATTGTCAACTGTTCTATCCTAGACATGATTGCACTTGCTATGCTTTCATACGGCTGGCGGTGCAGCACATTGGTCACTCGCTCATCACAAGCACATAAGGAACATGTTGTGCCACAGTGATACAGCTGTGATGTCATTGGGTGATACAAATTTTTCAGTTCCATTATAGCCTAATTGAACCACCACAGTATGTAGTATAGGGTAATGCCATATACCATAGTTTATGTGGTCTGCCTCTAGCACAGCATTATTATGTTTGTGTGTGGTACTTGACTTATTTCACAACAACCCCTTAATGAGGGAACTTAGTGTTTTACAAATAAGGAATCTGGAGCTCAGAGACCTGATATATCTTTTTCTCCTTTTTGTACCAGGAATTGAACTCAGGGGTTCATGCTTGTCAGGCAGGCACTGTACCACTGAGCTACATCCCCAGCCAAACCATTTTGGTTTGTTTTTTGTTTTGTTTTATTTCTGATACTGGCAATCAAACTCAGGACCTTGCGCTTGCCAGGCAGGTGTGGTGCCACTGAGCTACATCCTCAGGACTGATACATCTACAAACTGGAAACAAGTTTTAAACTTGGTTCTCCCAACTCTCCCTTGCTGCTATACTGGACTTCTAACAGCTTTATTTCTTAGAGTTGGATAGAATTGGGCTCAATGTACATTATTTTCTCTTCTGTCTGGACTTTTTATCTCTTCTATCATTCAAGACTCTTACTTGTGTAATATTTCACATGAGTGTCATTATCATCTGGTAAGATCGTACTGGCTGGACATTGGCTGTCCCTCCCATTGACTTTTGTAATTCACCCATCCTTGGTGGAAATGTTGTTGGCTTTCATATTCGTTCCGATGCTCTGACTACCAGTAACAGAGGCTTCAACCATGCCGGTATTTGAATTAGGCAAGATACTAAAGACTAGTATGGGCTCAAAGATCAATGAAAATAATTCAGAATTAGTTCAAGTATGGTGGTTTCATTTTACTACCCCCTTCACTTATGACCAAACTGGTAAAAATAATAAGAAAGTTCCTACTGTTCAGAGAGACAAGTTAGTGATCCTTAATGTCTTCCTCTTTCTCAAGAGTGGGCCCAAATATGGTGTCAAAAGTCAAAAGAAAATAGAAACAAAGTCTTTGTAAATGGGAAAGGATGAAGAGAGTGAAGGGAGGGCAGGGACAATGGGAAAAAATGAGAACCAAGACCTGTCATGTAAAGGTCCAAGAGCCCAATGATAAATGTAACTGTATTGTTTGCTTTAAATGTACCAATAAACTTAATAGAAGGAAAAAAGTCAAAAAGAGCTCAGAACTGCATACTAACTGCCTTTGATACCATTTATTTGAAAAAAGAATAATGTCAACACCAAATGATCTTCCCTATGATCAAATAAGGAAATTCTTACTTTCCCAATTAGAACAGTTCATATCTGTTCTTCAAGTATCATCAAACCTACAGCATCTTGTTTGTGATCCCTCTGAATGATTTAGTAACTGAATAAAATCTCCATTCATATATTTATTCTTTGCAGCACTGAATGGTTACAGTAAAAATGTCAAAACAAATCTCTGGAGTGACCACTCTAATGGAAAGGAATTGTGATTGGCATTCACATTTTAATGTACCCTTGTGATATACCAAAATTTACTGTGAAAATGAGAACCAAGACCTGTCATGTAAAGGTACAAGATCCCAATAATGAATGTAACTTTACTGTATACCTAAAATATACCAATAAACTCAAAAAAAAAATTTACTGTGACCGTGAAAATTGATTTATCCTGTATTGCACAGTTAGATAAGGTCCAGAATGTGTTTTATAAAATGACTTTGGGCTTCCTCCACTTTCAGTTGGTCTCAAAGCAGCACAGAACACTTGATAAAAATTTCCTCAAGTCACTGATTGGCTGCAGCCTCTATATTTCAGCTTTCTTGATGATTTGCATGCAGATTATTTGGCCATGTAGCCTTCTGTCATTTTGAGGATCTTTCTATATGTTACCTCCAGGTCACCAATTGAACGACTGATACAGACCCATTCAGGAAGTCTTCTCACCAGCACCTTACGCAGAACCAAATGGGCAAGGGGAACGTTTATTTTTCTCTCACAGGTCTTTGCATTTTTATTAAAGGAGGAAAACTTCTCCCTGATACTTTCTGGCAAATTCCCTAATAATAAGTCTTTGGTCAAAATTGAGTCACATGACCATCCCCAGCTGCAAAGGTGGCTGGGAAGGTGAAACTCTGGCAAAAGAGAAAGAGAACTCTATGTCCGTGACTGGTTTACACCAAACCGATTCAGTCCTTGAAGAGACACTTTGCCATTCTGACTAAAATGTGGGTTTGGTTAAGAAGGACCTAGAAAAGAATGACTGTTGGTCAGATGCTAACCATGTCTGCTATGCAAATACTCTGCACAGAATGTGTAACAACAATTTTTTTATATGACTCATGACTTGGGAAGAGAACTTATGTGTTTATATAATCTTGAATTAAGCAAAATGCTCCATCATGTCAAATGGTTTCTCTTGATCCAATTTCACAAGGCATCCAGACTCTGTCCTTGTTTTGTATGTGTTTTGTTATTTCTTTCAAATCTCTAAGTGGTCTGCAATCTTATGGCCCAATTTTTTGCCTCATCTGTGTGTCATTCTTCTAGTTCCACTATAAAAGACTTTGCAGTCAAATTCCCAGCACAGGAACACAAAAATTTAAGAAAGTAGAATTTCAGGTGTCTCCCTTAGCCTTCATTTTTAAGCTAAATGATTGATGGCTCTTTTACCAAGTCTGCCAGTGACAAGTCTTCTTGGCTATCCTGTATCAGTGAGCAAATGCCTAATCCAAATCAGTATCAGCTTGACTGTGGCTGGAATCTGTCCTCGCCCTCAGGGCTTAGTTTTTTCAACTTTTCTTTTGACAGTTTCTTCAACCTTTAGGCCTTTATTTTTCCCATTAATCAATAGCAACTCAAAGTGAATTCCCAAATACTTCCTTGCTCTCTCTCTTCTTCTTTATTCACTAAAGAATTTACAGAATAAATGATCTCTATTATTTCTTACATGACCAATTCTTATTTTTCTCCAATTTTATCTTTCTTCCAATTATTTCTTGATTATTCCAGTACTCAAAATATTTCATTCATTGAGAGGCCTCTTCATTCAAAATTCAATTGCACACAGATGTGTAGCTCACAAATTCAAAATTAGCAGCCTTTTGTTGCAATCATAGTGTTTTGTAGCAAACATCACACATACAAATTCTCATTAGGGTTTTCTTTTTCTGCATCTTTATGCAAGCTTTTTATATAACTCATTATAATCATCGCAGTGGATAGAAAAGAAGGTCATAGGAAAAACATCCTGAAAAATATATAGGGAATGTGGCCTGATATATGTAAATTAATTATACACACTAATGATTAATAATTCAGGGTGTAATGAAAAGGGGATTTACGTTACTTATTATTAGGTTCATCTGCGTGTAACAAGAACCTTCAAACGATAGTAGCTAAATGTAGACATTTCCCTTTCACTACTCATATCTCTTTGGTCAACTGGACAAAAGGAGGTGACCAGGGAGGCCAAGATATGTACTCCTTCAGTGCAGGGTCCCTGTACTCAGTCAGCTATAAGGAAGATGTCTAGGAGAGCAAGGAAATACACTCCTTCAGTGTGATGGTGATGTGCTTAGCTAAATATCTGCAACGATAACTTCCAGAGAAGCAAAGAAAGGCGATGGCAAGATAACTGGCAGTCTCTATCTCCCTCGGCCTGTACTGAGTGAACACAAAATTCACTTTAAGCACTTTTAGTTTGCCTCGCAGTGTACCTCCTTCCAATCCATGCATTCTCAACAGGGCGATACCACTCTCATGGGGGCAAATTGGTTCTTGGAAGGAGGCAAAAAAAGTCTTACTTTCTATATGTATAAGATCCAGACACACAATACACAACAGACCTACAATACAACTGCGCCATTAAATTTTTATGAGGGAAGATTTTAGGACAAAAACATCTCAAAATGCTCTCTGGGTGGAGGTGAAAAGGATTTTTTAAAAAGTCTTAGAAGCATATTTTAACCTCATATAGGAGTTTTCAGAAGCATATCTCAAGGACAGGCAAGGAAACTTGTATCTCCTTGTGAAAGCTTGCTTTTTTTTTGTTTTGTTTTCTACAGACTGTATAATCCAACAAATTGAAAGGACAAGTAATTTCTTGTTGGGCTGGTCATTCATCTATTGCAGAACATTTGTTTAGTACATATTGTGTGAAAAAATATGCTGGGTGCTGAGGACATGACCAAGAATGAGCAGGCACTCCTGCTGTCCAGGAGAGAAACAGAGGCCACCAGAGAAACAGCCTTCATTCAGTGGCTGTTGTGTTGATGATGGATCTCAAGGTCAAGTGTTCAAGGTGTACATATGAGTCTTCTTAATTCTCTTCACTGCTTTCTTGACAAGGGAACTTGTAAAATTATCATCCTGCATAGGACAAAATTCCTGCTGCTAATATTCAGATAACAGCATTTTTGTGAGGATTCAGTAAGCTAAAACTGCATATATTTCAGCCATTCTCTGATTCATATGAGGTGTTTCAGAAATTACTCATATGACTATCTAGTGGCTGCTTCTGACAGACTTTGGCCGAATCCATGTTTCTGCCCCATATTAAATTGGTTACAGTTGACTAACTGCACCCACTTATATCTTCCTCTTCCTGTACACCTCACTCACTCTGCTGGTATTCTCATGACTCTGGAACCAACATTTCCAAATGAAGCAGGGATACTTATAGCCTAGACATCTAGAAAATCTGAGACAGATAATCATCCATGCTATTTCATAGGCAACATTCATGGAAAATATTCCCTGAGAATCAAATGTGCCAGATTCAGAAATGGTTAAGTGCTAACACATCTGGAAAACAACAAAGTAGAGCCATTTCTATACTTTAAAAAGTGATGAACATTTGTAATTGAAAGGATTAGGAAAAGGGCTATGTACCATAGGGACATTTGATGAAGATCCCATCCCGTGATGTAACTCCCCTCTGAAAGATGAAAGGGACTGGTGAGTGTGATATATAGATAGATAGATAGATAGATAGATAGATAGATAGATAGATAGATAGATAGATAGCCACGAGACAGAAAGGGGAATATTAAATGTTTCCAGCAAAGATGCAGCTTAGAGACACCAGTTCCGGCACTGGCCTAACTCTCTAAATGCTGCCATGTCCCCACTCTTCCTCTCCTGCCTTGAATTTGTTTTCTGTCTCCTATCAAAATCCCAAAACTACTGCCCTGAAAGGGGTTTGCCAACTTTATTACTGTCTTATACACATACACACACGCGCGCACGTGCACACACGTGTAACTCTACTCACACGTTCCCCTAATTCATATGGTTGGCGCCTTGTTACCTCTGATATCCCATGGTTTACCCGTTCTACTCCTGCATAGTCCATGGACATCTCTTATATCCTTGATTTGTTTCAAACACAGAGTTTGAGGCTTTCTCTGAGGCAACTCTCCCCCAAAACACACAGAACGAAAGAAAACCTGCATTTTCACAAGATCTTCAGGTGATTCACATGTGCATTAAAACTGGAGAAGCCCCTATCATCTCCTCGCTTGGACGCAATAAAAGATAAGGAGCTATACCTCACCCTGCGCTGTGATGGCCACCTTCACCATCCCATCAGGCTCATTATAATAGCCTCTATTCCTCTAGGAGCTAGACTGGCTAGTCCTCCCATAAAATGCTTGTCCTCAGAGGGTTCTACTCTCCTAAGAAATAGTGTGAAGTTGGTGGATCACGAGGAAAAGCTTTTGTCTTCTCACTGCGTCTTCCAAACCTGAACACTGTTTCTCTTTACTTTGTATTTCTATGATTTCATTTTGAAGGTTCAGTTTGTCAAGTGAACTTGACAAAGTTCACTTTCTCTCCCATCCTTCCTAAAAAGAACTTTCTATCATCTTTATTTCTATGTTTTTAGTTCAAGTCTTGAAATAATTTATTCTATCTGCTTTGTTTATGCCTTTGCGGTCTCCAGATCTCAACCTTTTCAGCAACGTGTTATAGAATTATCTAGACTTTTTTCCCGAAATATATGGAAAGAACCCTTTGACTCCTTAAATGTATCTCTCTGCTTTTGGCTAAAGTGACAAATCTTCTCCTCTTATCTGTATGATGCCAGAAGTTGAACTCTCGCCTATAGAAATCACCTCCATTATCTTTCTGCTGGAATTTCAAACACCTTACAAAGACCACGTGGAGACTACAACACGTGCTCAGAGGGTCTCTCAATTTGGATACTGAAACCACTCCCCTCCTGACAGCACTCCCTTCTGCCTGGCACTTGTGTGGAAATCTCTGTTTCTAGCTGTTGCACTCGGAGCACAGACCAGGAATGTGCCTGCTCACCCCCACTTTCCCTCTTTGGCATTGCTGCCTGTGAGACCTTGGATGAAGCTGCTAATCTTTCTCCATTTTGATTTTATCCATGGGATTGTTATTTACCATGAATATCCGTTACCCGTCAAATGCTCAGAACAGAGCCTGGCTCTCCAGTCTTTATTATTCTTACCACTACTATATCTTTTATATATGAGAAAGGTGAGGCACAAAGAAGTTTTACAACTTGGTCACCTTTCTTTTTTTTTCTTGTTTGTTTGTGGTTTTTTCCTTTAAGTTTATTGGTACATCTTAGGTATACAGTACAGTTACAGTCATCATTGGGATCTTGAACCTTTACATGGCAGGTCTTGGTTTTTATTTTTCCACATTCCCCTACCTTCCAATTACCTCCTCCACCCTTCTCTATTTACAAAGACTTTGTTTTCATGTCTTTCCTTTTCTGGTGTTTTTTCTTATCCCTTCTTACCTTTCCCCTGTCCCTCACACTTCCTCTACTCCTTCAGACCTATTTCTTCCTATTACACAATATCAATTATATATTTTGATCCTAATTTACACTTAGTTTTCACAGCAGAGAAAGTGTTCTGTATTTACACATGTGTCTTATTAATTTCACTTAAGAGTATGGCCTCAATGTGCATCCACCTAGCTATAAATGTCTAGTTTCTCATTTTTTGTGGCTGAGTAGTTCATTTTATTTAAAAAAAAAAAAACACGCATCTTTATCCAGTCACATGTTGATAGGCAAATGGGCTGTTTCCAAGTTTTAGCTATTACAAACTGTTCCACTATATATATGGATAAGCATATCTCACTGTGGTATGATTCTTTTAATTCTTTTGGGAAGACACTCAGCAGAAGAATATCTGGGTCAAACGGGACCTCTAATCCTAGTTGTTTGAGGTATCTCTATATTGATTTCTACAGTGGTTGCACCAGTCTGCACTCCCACCAACAATGGAGAAGGGTTCCTTTCTCCCCACAGCCCCACCAACATTTGTTATTGTTTGATTTCTTGATAGCAGCCATTCTTTCTGGGGTGAGGTGGTTTCCATCTGCATCTCTCAAATGAGCAGTGATGTTGAACATTTTTTCATAGGTTTATTTGCTGTGTTTATTTCTTTGTCTGAGAAATGTTAACTTCAGATGCCCATTTTTGAATGGGGTCTTTACATTTGGGGGGCCTGATTTTTTTTTTTTGAGTTTTGTATAGTCTACATAGTAGATCTTTGTCTGAGGAATAGCTGGTAATTTTTTTTTTCCCAGACTGTAGGTTGTCTCTTAGCTCTGTCACCTTCTACAGATACTGGTCAGTGACAAAGCAGGCAACCTGGTTTTAGAGTTTGTTTTTGGAGATTAAACTTGTGGAGTCAGGGAAAGACTGTGCAGTGCAGGCAACACAATGATGCTGTGGTACAGGCCATAGCCAGAGAAGCATGAAACAAGTATAAGCAGCAGGAACCCTTATAATCAGTACTCAATGCAGAAGTTACAGTGTCTTTCTCCTACCAAAAATCAAGAAAACTAAAAAAAACAGACATCCTACAGAAGACCTCAGGGAATATATTCTGAGAAGATATTTCAGCGTACCAAATTAGTAGAATGCTTCATGCTCAAAACTGCTAATTTGCATGTACTTATGAAGTTTCAAACAGAATCAAAATAACTGAATCGATACAGATATATCCATGTACTCAGCATATACCTCCTGAGTACCCATGGTTTGCCTGGCAACTTTCCGAGTTGTGAGATACAGCAAGGAAACATATTCCTGTTCTCATGGAGGTGAAATTTAGGATGCAAAGACTGCACGACTTTGCTTAGTTCTAACTCTCCTGTAAATCTTTGCTGCTTCATAGCATGAAGACTGTAGTTCCATCCTGTAGATTCCCAAAGTCAGAATTTTACACATATTTTACCACAAATTTTTAAAATAATAACAATAGCAGAAGGTAAAGAAGAGGATGAAGAAGAGAAACAGTGACAACAGCAGCAACCACCACCACTTATGTTTCTACCTGGAAAAAGGTGAAAATTCTTCTCCCGCTGTGTCCCTTATTATGAGTCCACTTCCCGTGTTTCTTTTCACTGCCTTGTGATTCTGGCACTTCTGAAAAGGAAGTAGAAAGATATCAGTGTCAAAATCACCATGATAAGAGAATTAATGAAGAGTTTATTTGTACTTCCTTCTCTTGCTCTTTTTTGTCTCCCTCATCTTGAGCTGTCTCTCCTGCCACACACACATACATGAATACATTTACCCTTGATGTTGTTCACATAGCTGGATAATTTTGCTAATTTTAGACTCAATCTAATAATATAAGCTTCAAAAAAGCTCCAGATAAATGGGCTTAATCATATGGGTATTGTAAGCTCCTGTGAGAGAGGACCAATTCAATCATACTCTGGGCAAGTCAAACTTCATGTAGACATAGTAATTTTATAACAGAAAATCATGGAAATGGCCATTTGTGAGAAGAAAAGTGCTAGGAGAAAATAGTTCTGCTAAGGAAAAAATAGTGTCCTCTCCATATTCTCCTTGGGGCTTTGAAAATTTCAAGTGTAGTATATTTTTTCAGATTATTTCAGAAAGAACAGCTAATCTCTAAACACACTGAATAAAACTTGTGCCTGGTGATTTCAATGATCATTGATGGGTTGTTAAGACATTTTCCCAATCTTCTTAGCAATTCATAAACCAACCAAACTGGCTGTTGGCTAGATTTTCTGGCGTGCTTTCCTCAGGTGTCTCATGCTTCATCCAAACCACAGGGTACATGAGGTTTGGTTTTGTTTTATTTTGCTTTGCTTTTGCTGTCTTTTTTAGGTCCAGCCATGCCCAACAACACTGAGACCATACTACTTTTCTTAAGGTCATTCTCAGAATGAGCCATGAGGCCAGCTTTTGTACTGGCTTTTCATTTTTGCTGCAGCCCTTCCAGGGCCACACCTGCACAGTGTTCTCTCAGATCACAACCAGAGGCAAAGTGGAAAGCCTTTTCTCCATCCAGATCTTTTCCCTAAACAGTATCAAGAGGAAGAAAAGCAATGTGTCAGTGATGCTTCTAGTCTCACTTTGCACGTGAGATGTTTGAAGGTTAGAATGTTGAAGGTCAACACAGCAACTTTCTTGAGAGCATGGACTCTGGACTCAACCAAGTCAAACTCTTACTGTTCTCTTTGGCTCTGTAAGCTTCAGGTAGTCATCCAAATTCCTACCTCAGTTTTCTCAACTATAAAATATATATATAATATTAAGGATATATATCCCATCAAGAGGCCATGGAGAAGGAATAAAGTCATTATATGAAGTACTAAACAAAATACTGTTTTATAATCACTATGAGTATCATAATCTTTAAGAGACTTGTACTGTCACTTAGTTATTGCAATATTAGTGTATTTCTCTAGCAAGCAAAATGCTTTCTGTCATGTCACAATAATAAACAGCCCCTAAAATCTCAGTGCCTTACTACAAAGGCTTTTTTTCTCACTCTGGTCACAGCCTTTATCTCATGCCACAGAACAACAAACACTTAGCATGAATTCAACTCTGGAGTTCATCTAACTTAAATCAAAAAATAATAGAGAAATATTTTCTCCACATAGCCACTAAGTTTGATTTCTTGAGAATTTTTCAACAATGCAGACTCAGCTTGAATGTTTTAGGCAGTAGGGAACTCATTACCTAAGAGGCAAACAATTCTACTTTTGAAATATTATGACTTATACAATAATTGAATTCATGCTGAGCTAAAATCAGGATGGGCACAAATTCCAACACTCTCCTAATTCTGATACTGATGAAACATGACAAACTGTAGACCTTCTGATAATTGATGGAAGCCCTTCGAGCCTTCCCTTGGTTCTCTATCTTAATCATCCCACCATTTTTATGTGGCAAGGACTTCAGAGCTCTCCACACCCACTCAGCAATCTGGTTATAGGATACCTAGTGAAAAACTAACCTTTCAATCAGAGGCAAATACATTGCTAACCAATGACAGAGAACAATGAATTAAGAAAGTTAAAATCTATAATGTTTAGGAATGTCATTTATTATCTTATTTGTATTCAACTACTACAGAGTAATGAGATTCCTTCAGAGATACCTAATGGAGAAGGAAATAGACTAAAGTTGATATTACATAATAAAGAACTTATTCTATAATATTCAATATAATTAATATTTTGGTATTGTCTCATTCCTAATACTGTCAGGTAGACTTGCTTTTCAATTGTTTACTAGAACTCATGGGAAGTAGATGCACATTTTCCCAGATCCTTCTAAACTTCAAAGGTGAAGAGTTATAGGTCTTTTGATGGAGAACTGGATTTTTACCCTAAACACTGGCACAAAATGGCTTTCGTGGAGAGTAACTCCAGAATTTGCATTTGGAACATCCAATGATCTTGTAAGCTACAAATCAGCAAACAAGGGACAAGAATAAAAGGATTAATTCGTTTTAGGTTGAAGTTTGCTACCCAAGATCTATGTCAAAGAATAGCTTACATTTGGAGCTCTCTAACCCAGAATACATTGTTTACTCATCCTCATGGCTAATATAACATGTGTCACCAAAGACCATTTCATACTTGTTTAAACAACATTTTTTTAATCTGTTAAGTTTATTGGTGCATTTTAGGTACAAAATATGACGCCATTCACCAATGGGAATTTGTACCTTTACATGATGTATCTTGATTCTTATTTTTTCCCCATTCCCCTGCCCTCCCTTCAACCCCTCCACCCCTTCCTATTTACAAAACCTTTGTTTCCATTTTTTCCTTTTCTCATATTTATTAATTTCCCTTCTTTACTTTTCCATATCCCTCCCACTTCCTCTTCCTCTTTGCACCTTTTCTTCCTATTTCATATTATCTATTACACCTTTTGATCCTTATTTTCACTTTCAGTTTCTCACACCAGAGAAACTATTCAGTATTTACACACATGTCCTATTTATTTCACTTAAGAATATGTCCTCAATGTGCATCCATTTTTCTATAAATGTCTCTAGTTTCTCATTCTTTATGGCTGAGTAGTACTCAACTTTATTAAAAAAACACACACACACATCTTCTTTATCCAGTCTCCATTTGATGGGCAATTGAACTGTTCCCAAGTTTTGGTTATTATAAGCTGTACTGGTATAAACATGGGTGTGCATATATCACCATGCTATGATTCTTTTAATTCTTTTGGGAAGATATCCAGCAGGGAAATAGCTGGGTCAGATGAGACCTCTAATCCTAGTTGTTTGATGTATCTTTATACTGATTTCCACAGTGGTTGCACCAGTCTACACTCCCACCAACAGTGGAGAAGGGTTCCTTTCTCTCTACAACCCCACCAGCATTTGTTATTGATTTTTTTTTTTATGGAGTAAGGTGGAATCTCAGCGTTGTTTTCTTTTGTCTCTCAAAAGACCAGTGATGTTGAATTATTTTTTCATATGTTTATTTGCTATTTTTACTTCTTTGTGGGAGAAATGTCTGTTCAATTCAGATGCCCATTTTTGAATTGGGACTTTAAATTTGGGAAGTCTGATTTTTTTGAAGTTCTTTATGTATTCTAGATAGTAGAACTTTGTCTGAGGAACAGCTGGTAAACACGTTTCCCACATTGTGGGTTGTCTCCACTATGTTGGTGGTTTCTCTTGTTTTGAGCACCATTTCTTGGACTGTCTGCGGGACCAGATGCTCATTCTTATCATTCAAGTCTCCCAGCAAGGTCATTCCTTGGAGTTGGGTTTCCCTGGGCACACACACACCCATGGTCTCAAATACAATTATCTTGTTTACTGACTTTTGAGACTTCTTTCATAATGTCTGTTTATTATCAGGTTCCTTCTCCTCATGAGAAGGTAAACCCTATGATAGCAGGGGCCCTTTCTGTCTAATTCACCAGGATAGACCCAGTATGGAGAACCTCACTTGGCATAGGATGGGTGCTCAAAATTACTGGATTAATGCCTTAAGTTTTTGTCCTCAGAACCAAACTCTGCAGCACAGACTTGTATTCAGAAAGTTTGCAGGGGTTGATCTTGAGAAAAATACATGTAGTTGAATGAGGGTGGGACTGATAGAGGAACAAGTTGAACTTTGAGATAGGCGTTGAGCTTGGATGGCTCTCCTGATAGGCTTCCAGTGCAGACCCATAGAGCCCGGCCTTGTGTCTGCATATGAATCACTGCAAGTGGAAGCAGATAATTGGGGGTGAGGCAGCTGCCGTCAGCCAGAGCCACTTAAAAAGCCTTAAAAAGCCACTCAGCTATGAACCACTAGTAGCCAACTCTCAGGACAGTTGGACAAGTCAGAGTCTGAGTCCTGAAGGGGGATTCTGGGAAGTACATCATACCAATAAATAAATGAACAATGAGCTAATGCATCCTTCCCACCCAAGTTTATGTTAAAGCATCACTAATTCGCCTTGACCATGTCCGAGCTGTTGTAACTCTATCATATAACCTTTTTTATTTATTTTAGCAATGTTGTATATAAAATGCATGCACAGCTATATAACCCTAAAATTATTTCTATATTAGAGTTATTTTTCACTGTCTCAAATGATTCTAATTCATGTTTGTTACCTTACCTCTTTGAAAGGAAGAAACTTCTTTAATAAGTTTGTGACAAACATTTTCATTATTATTTTGGAGTCAGGAAATTAGTCTGTTTAAAGTTTTATCTCATCAACAGAGAAAATCCTATAGATAATAATCACTTCTTTAGGCTTGTTTTATTCCTTATCACCTGGCCCTTTTCTGCATTAAGCCATGATGAAAATACATGCTGAGTGAGATTTTAGTTTCTCTGCTTCCTCTTGGGGACTGCTTTGTGAATTTTTTTTTTCTGGTATGTGAAATGGTTTAAAGTAATAATAGTAATACTGAACTGGAGCAAGTCTGCCTCTAAGGTGGGACAGATGAATATAGAAGTGACAAAATATCAGTCATTTTACTAGAAAGATCAAGGTTGTAGGGAGCAAGGTATAAGCAGAGCTTGATCTCATGTTTTGGGGTTGTTTTCATGCATACATTTGATGTGCTAAAGGAAAAATTTATGACTAATGTGACTCAACAGAATAGTTACTCTTTTAAAGTTCTTTTAAAGCATGGACAAGGGGAAAAAAATGAGAACCAAGACCTGTCATGTAAAGGTATAAGATCCCAATAATGAATGTAATTGTACTGTATACCTAAAATGTACCAATAAACTCAATAAAAGAAAACAAATAAAAAAATAAAGTTCTTTTAAAGATACCAATGTTCAGAAGAGTAACTAGGAAATACAAGGTGCTGTTTTCATGCTTCCTTGAGGAAATAAGCCTCACCGGCTCTGCAAATATGCCCAGTGCCTTCTCCCATTCCCCAAACAGATGATTGCAGGATCAGGTTTTTCCTGGACTGAGACTCAAAATTCACCCACATGTGGGATCACGAAGGGAAAAGTCATGTCAGTGAGTCACTAGCAAATAGGAAGAGGGAAATCCTTAGTAATTTCCTCAGCATGAAATGTTTTCCTGAACTAGGTCTAGTTTCAAACATCAAGAAACAGTAGACACTGACTGTAAAGTTCCACCTTAAAATGACTAAGATGTAACCTATGTCATGAATAGCAGTGACAAGTGTGAAGAAAGGAAATAACTCACTTGGGGCATACAAAATGTGTTTCTGCCAAATTCATCTTTAATAGGTTGAAAAGCAGACTAGCCAACCTGAGTTCAAGACAACTTCTTAACATCCTTAGCCCCAGTTTTCATCTCAGACAATGACAAATTTTATCATATGTCTCAGTTCATCCATCACTATGGCTGGGAACTCTGTGAACTATACTTTGTTCAGAAGGACTGTTTGCTACAGTGAGAGACAGATCGTAGGAATGAAAATGTAAAATAGGAAGAAGGAAGAAATTTGATGAGGGAGTTTTATAAAAGAAATTTGGAAATGGGAACCATTGGAAATGTTATAAATATCTATTTTTACATCTTTTTATTACTGCATATTGGTTATACAGATAAATGAGTTTCACTTTGGCAGATTCTTACATGCATATAACATATTTTAATCCTTTTCACCTCCCATTTTAATATATCACAAACTATAGAAAAAACAACTAGACTTGTATGGAAAAGAATTGGACCCGTTTTGCTTCTCCCCATCCAAGGACATATTAGAATCTTCACAGGAGTTATGAAAAGTGAACATGTTGAAAACATCAGCTGAAGCCTACTTCTGATCCATCTGGGGTCACGGATTAAATGGTCTCAGTTTCACTTTATGTACTGAACAAATGTTTAAGCTTTCTATTTGGCTGAGTAGACTTAACAGGCACGGAGAGAAAGAGAAAGAACAACATAAAATGATTTCCAGTGCTCAGAAAACAATCAAAGCATTTAGCCTTTATTGGAAACTCCACATCATCATCTCTATATATGTAAATGCCAACAGTATTTGTCTTACAATCAGAAGAGAATAAAACCTGTATTTATTACTGTGACCTTCAAGGCAGGCTGTGACCTGACTTTCTATCTTTCTCCTTACCAATTCCTTCTTGCTCATTCTACCTCAGTCACTGTACCTTTCTTTCAAACACTCCAACTTTCTACTCATCTCAAAGCCTTCCTGTGTAATGGTCCCTCCCTCTCTTCCTCAGATCTTTGAATGTTCATGCTGTCTTGTAATTTAGGTTTTTGCTTAAATAATATTCCTCAACAGGCATTTCCTGCCTATCCTAAGTTCTATTTTCTTCAAAGCTTTTAGAACCATGTGAAATTACTTTTTTTTTTCTGTTTATTGAAGATCATCACAGAAGCTTCAGGAGGGCATGGGCTTTATTTCTATTTTCATTGCTCTATCCCAAATCCTAGCATAGTACTAGATTTACAATTACTGATCATTAAAAGTTGGTTGAATAATTGATTTGATAATCCATTTACCATGTCTGAAATGCCAACTCCTTGTTCACCTGTTCAGGGACACAAACTATGTAGAACAGACTGGAGAGACCATTGCCCCAGCTATTCATAGGTATCAGAGGCATCTATTTATAAACATTTAAGTGACAAAATAAACATCTGAGAGCCTATCGCTTATAGCTCTGTTCTTCAAACCCTACTAAAAACCTGATGGAATGGATATTTGTGTTATTCAATCCATTTGCAAACAAGAGAATTGAGCTTGGGAAAGTTAAAAACTTGATTAAAGTTATGTCTTTAGTAGTTGATTAAAGCCCCTATTTGAACCCAGCAGATTGATTGCACTTGAGAATTCTCATCACTCTGTTTTCTCATTTGTTCTTTACCTTCATCTCCCCATCAGTGTATCCTAATTCTAAAGCAAAAGAAAAGCTGGAGCTTAATTCATTCTTTCCTTCCTGAAGCCAGGATTTTTTAGAAAATACACTAGCATCATTCTTTCCATTTCTTAAAACCATAATGACAAGTATTTTATCTCAGCTACCTAAAGCATGAGGTCATCTGGGATTTACCACGGAAGGCAAGTATTTTTAAATTTTATTTGCCACTCTACTATGATTGCTTCATTTCATAGTAATTTGCACCCTTCAGTAAACAAATCCCATCACACACACACACACACACACACACACACACACACACACACAAAATGCTGTAAAAGAACAAACAAAACCTAGCTCCTATTTCTGAAGTGTAGGGTCCACTTTGACAATGCAAATGAAGCAACCAACTTGAAAATTACAGTTTAGATCTGGATGTACCCCAAGAGCCTCGTGTGCTCAGGGGTGGGGCTTTTGGAGTGAGTGGATTATGGGGTGCCATAGCTGACTTGCGGGTGGGGCTGGTTAGACTCAGGGCATTGAGGATGTGACCTGGAATTGTAAATCTCTCCCCAACTGCTTCCTCTTCTGTCTCCCAGCCTCCATGACACAAGCAGTCTTCCTCCATTATGTTCCTTTGCCTCTACAGCTCTGCCCTGGAGCCAGCTGAATATGAACTGTAACCAAGAGCCACAATAAACTTGTTCTTTCAGTTTGGATGTTGAGTGTTCAGCGCCAGCACCAAAACCATGGCAAAGACAAATGGTCTGTACAAACCTTGTTGGGAAAGGGTATGTTCCCTTGAGGCTTCCACATTTACTTCAGGACTGTTTTTCCCCTTCCTGGTAGATACTTTCAGAGTGGAGAAAGGAGTCAGAAGGTGGATGATATGAGTCATTTCCTTACCCTAAAAACTGTTACTGGTTGTGTTTGTGAAACATTTTCAAATTGGGAATGTCTACCATGCTGACTAAAATGCCCAGTTATGCCTGGTAACAGACACAAAGCTCACCACTGGAGGAACTGAGCTGTCTTGCAGTCCCTTTGGAGGGAGTTACTCTTCTACGTACAGAATTCAAGGTCTAGGAGACTGGATTTTCTGTTTATCAGAGCAAATAAAATAAAATTTAAGCCTCCCAGTACATTTAAAGAAATTTCTCAAACCACGTATTGTCTCCCTTTAAACAAGCAATTCATGTGAAATGTTTTATTATTGAAAAAAATCAATAAATTGCTTGAGGAAACCAAAGTAATAATATATGCTTACACAATTCTCCACAGCTTCAAAACCTCTTTTTCTATATAAATATAATTATTTTTAAAAATCAAATGAAAACATCTCTTGTGTGCTATTAAACTCATAAACACATCCAAAATAAATAACTGGAGGAATGGCCTAATTTTATTAGTCCATAGAATGTGATAACAGCAGAAATTCAGTTCCATCCAGGAAAGTTTTTATTAACCCCAAAACCCTGGTTAATCTCAGTGGAAACCCCTTTTAAGGATGATTATAGGATTATATGTATGAAGTTCAGTTTGAAGGTGAAGACTTTTGGATCTACCACTGTCTCTGTAACTTTTATTAGCATCTCTGTTCCCATAGTGACAAAGTGTTCAGTTGAAGAGGATGAGGCTGTGGTCAGTGTGGAGGGAAGGCATGCAAAGGAGAAAGAAGAAATAAGGAGAAAGGAAATCCAAGGTGAGAAGAGAAAAAATGCATTTACCCTTTCCCAGATGTCTCAAAAGCATCTGGGTCTAGATGCTCTTGCATAGTGAATGGTCTTGGGATTTGAAGTATTTGTGCTTGATAATCATACATTATTGAAGATTGCTCTGTACAAATATTTTGATCTTACAGGTATAACAACATAACATACACTTTAGAAGACTGTATATCCAGTCTTAGTTCTTTTCTTATTGGATTTGAAATATCTTCACCATCTTCCAAACAGTATTCAAGTGTTCCTCAGGCTATTAGAGATTACTCCTGCATTTGGTAACTGGCCAAAGTCTTGGCCTCAAAAAGTGACTGAAAACCTTTATAACTGGTCCTATTCCTGGACCTGAAGTTAATAAAGCTTCTGACTCTAGATCCAGGGAAATGATATTATCATTAAAATTTAAACAAGTGCCTGAAAATTGTGGTCCACAGAACCTTAGATCCAAGTGATTATTTTTATCAGTTTTCTATCAGGAGAAAGCTTGCATGATCCATTAAGTTTGAGAAACTTGAATTTCACCAAAATGTAAATCCAATCGTGTGCCATTCAATATAGCAGATGTGTTTTTTGCCAAACTCCCCAACCACTTTTTTTTTTTGCAAAGAATCTCTTGTGACCAGTGTCCTATGGTATATACTTTAGGACACATTAGTCTAGATAAATTTCTATTTCACCTCCTTCACTGATCTATTCTCTTTCAAGAGTAACTGCATGCCTACCATCCATGGCTACAGAAATTTTACTTAGTTGTATGATTTTTTGAGAAGTAAAGTAAAAATTTATTTTTTAATTATTTTTACATTTGTATAAATCTCAGAGTTCCAGGGGAACTGAAATCATTCTCATTTTGGCAGAAGAAATGGGCCCTGGGAAAGGATCATGACATAGTAAAATAAACCACGCTTAGAAACTACTTGCTACATGGTCTTGGGTAAGCTCTGATCATCTGTGAGCCCCTAATTTTCCTACTTAATGTGAAGGTGATGATGCAGACGTCACATACTGAAAATGTTTTAAATGACATATACGAAATGTTTGTGGGGGTTGGCCTGGGAACTAACACTCCATCAAAGCAAGCTCTTCCTCTTCTCCTGTCCTTTCCTCACTCTCCTCCCACTCCTGAAGCCCAAAGCAAACATGTCAGGAAAATAACCGCCTGACGAGGTAAATAAACATCTCCCTTTAGCCTCTAACAGTACAACTTCGAGAAACTCCCTTTGGCATTCCAGTCAGGGTGGAGCAGATACACAGGTTTAATTCCACTCACAGATGATGAGGCTTCTAGACTGCTCCTCCTGAGACTCCCTTCTGGAAAGACCTCCTGTCAAAAAGCACAGAGATCAATCTCATCCCAAAGGTCACCATGTCTGTCACCTCCTGTCTAGACTATTGCAATGCTCGCAGCCTGGACCTCCCACAGGGAACCGTCCACTGACAGCAGATGACCCAGACGTGACAGCATGCCTGCTAGTCAGCCTGCAGCAAGCCCAGCACACCCAGGCGGATTCTCAGGCGTGGCTGCTTTTTGACATCAAGTCCAATTTACGATCCAGGCTCTTGAACTAAATCACTAGGCAGTGAATAGCTGGCATTTCTAGGAGACCTTTCATTCCACACAGCCCGCTGATAACTTGTTGGACACAGAGGTATTGGGACACAAGCAAATATATCTTTGTCCAGATCTGTTTTCAATTCCAATAACCAAACCCATGTGTACTTCTAGTTAATCATGTAGGTATGCCATGACCAAGAGAGGTCTGTGTGCTGCCCTGCCTCTCAAGACTAGAGACTGAGGTTCAGGAGCTCTTCAAGGTTTAAAGGAAGCTGAGCGCAAAAAGTTTTGTCTTATTTTAAGCTCAGGGGTGTTCAAAATTCACATTTTTGCCCAAATTCTAGCCCTTTCCAAAGGTCATTATCTTGAATTACTTAGAATTCAAAATATGTTACTGTTTACAAATCCAAAAGATGTCACATTGGAGTATTTTTCCAATGGGGATGGTATTACTGACATTCTCTACCAGCTCTTCTGATGAGCAATACATCATTGGTCTCTGATGACCAATACCTTTATTCTGTTCACTACAGAGTTACTGGCAAGAAGCTGTAAGAAAGTATAAATACGTAACATAACCATGCCAAACATGGGCTAAATAGAAAGCCTCAGTTAGTGGGACAACAAAAAGGTTTCTTTGAAAAGATATTGGTCTTTTCCAGAATTCATCTGCTTCCACTTGACCAAGAATTAAGCCAGTTGGATTACTATCATTTGGCCTTTTAAAGACAGAAGGCTAATCTTATGCCTTGCAGTTTGTCAATGTGTGTACTTTTATTTAGATGAATTCACCTGCTACATGCAGCCGTGAAAAAAAAAATATGTGGAGAGTAAGACAGAAAGCCCCATTTCTCACACTATAGAAACAATGCAAAGGACCAAAATGTAATAGATAATCATAGATATTGGGAAATGGGAAGAAGGAGAACAAGGAAGAGGGAGGGGGAAAACACGGAAACAAAGCTTTTGTAAATAAGGAAGGGAAGAAGGGTTGAAGGGAGGGGAGGGGATTGTGGGAAAAAGAAGAATCAAGATAGATCATAGAAAGGTTCAAATTTCTTAGGATGAATGTTATCACTATGTGTATCTAAAATGTACCAATAAAATTAACTATAATAAAGAAAAACAAAAAAGAAAGTCCCATAGAACCAAAGAGAGAATTCTAAAGAGAAATCCCTTCTATGAAAGATGAGTGTGCATGTCTGTGTGTGTGTGTGTGTGCGTGTGTGTGTGAGAGAGAGAGAGAGAGAGAGAGAGATCATGCCTTGTAATTAGATTCTTCAGTCTTCTACCATCTTCTTCCTCAGCATGGACAACTGGGAAATGATGGAATCATGAACTGGATCATACCCTCCAGCTACAAATTTCCCAAACTTAGAGTGCTCAGAGACAATGATAAGACAATTTTGAAGAGCATTTTGTTTTCTAATTCTCTGAGCTACTTCCCCCTAGCTTCTTTGATTCAACACAGCCTCTGACAATCTCCTCCTTCGTATTCTCCTTTTTCTTCTTCTTCCCATGAAATATTCCCCCTTAACTCCAGACAAAACAGAACACTCTACAAAAGCATTTGAGACTCTCTATGCATCTACCTAAGTGCATACAGTCTCCAAGATATCAGACACATTTGCTTCTAAGTATTGCAGACACACTTTCTTATCAGAGAGACCAGAAATGTGCACACTACTACCTAGGTTTTCCTTTGCCCTTAGTTTCTTCTCTGATAAAACTCGAGTGTTGGGTTTCCACACAGTTCTTTTTCCAAGCAGTATGTATTCTCAATGCATTGTCCACACTTTCCAAAAGTGGCCCCAAATACAGCTAGACTCTTCCAAGAAGGAGTTCACATCATTCCTTAATGCTATGCTTCCTCTTGAATGCCCAAACAAGTTTTTTTCTCACTGGGGAAGGAGTGCACCTCCAGTCCTCTCTACAGGCCAGGGGTTGGATCTTTGGCATGTTGACTTGATTCTTCATTGGTACAATTGCAAAACATAGTGATTTTCTTTTACACCTTCCATTGTAGCCTACACTATCTAAACAGTTGTCTACCCGTTATTTCTATATCTTTCAACAGTCTCTTTTCCTATGTGTCAAATTCCTAAGTGCTAAATAGTTCTGGACTATATAGCTGTGATACCATACATATGGTAGACCTGAAAGATGAATTCTAGGCTCTTATGTACAGCAAGCAAAGAACTGGAAGTGTTCATCCAGTGGTAAAAGAAGAAGCAGCTACATTTGTGAAGATAATGGAGAGATATGTTTAGGGCAGGTCCATGCCAACAAAAACAAAAACGTGGCACAAACAGAAAAGTGGTGTTGGGACAATAGGGCAATAAGAAGCATGCCTCACACGTAAGTCCAGCTTATGGATTTTAAAAGATGTGCACCCCAGGCAGGGTCCTTGGGTAAGACTGACAGGAATGAGTGACAGTGTGCTGAGTTCTATCAGGGGCTTACAATAAGCATGCCTGTCCCAGAGTCCACTTTGATTAAATTGCTTGTTTGAGAGGCAGTCCATATGTATGAACCTTTAACAAGGTTTGAGTGGGGAAAAGGTTACTGAAGTTCAGGCCCTGAGATCTAACATGCATGTGCTGTACCCTGGAGCTTTAGATATTTCCTGAGTCTTTGTTATTTTACATTCTTCTCTCAGAATAATGGAAGGCCTTGATTGTGCTGCCTGTACTACTTGCACCAATAACATTAAAAGGAACAAAAAAAATAAAAGAGAACACTCTAGTTGGGCAATCATCTTAACTAATCAAAAAGCAGTTCAGGTTATACCACAAGTGTAATTGTATATATCTTATATACAGTCTTCAATACCTAGTTTCTCTGATCTGGTTGAGCCTTTGGGGCAAAAAAGAAGAATCACTTCTTGCATAAGAAATTTAATTTGTAAAATTTTTTCTTCTTTGTTTGAGTGCATGTGCATGTTCAAGTTTGTGAGTATATGTGTGTGCTTGTGTGTGTTTGTATGTGTATATATGTATGTGCAGGGTTTGCTTTGTTTGAGATAAAAGAATGATGCTATCTAAGTTCTCAAAGTTGTACTGCTATAAAATTGTCTGTGGAACTCCTAGAACTTCATAGAGACTTCTATACTCAAACAACTTTGTTCACCAAAAAAATCAAAATAAAATTGGTGGAAATAATACAGGAGCATAAACAATGTGGATTTCTAGCAGTAAAACAGAAGAATAGAAATGTATCAAGAAGATACTTTAAGTACACAAAAGGAAAGATTGTAGTGAAAAGACCAATGATTATGTGGGATATAAACTTAAGGTAACTTGACAATTTCCGTCATTGAAGTTTATTCTGTTAAAATAGTAATCCAACCAACATTTCTGAGCACTTGCTATATATTAAATCCTAAACAGGCAAAAAAAAATGTTCAAAGCAAAACTGACAGCAAGATGTAGAAGAGTTTGGAAGAGGCTGAAGAGTCATAGCACTAGGGCAATAATCCAGATAAGAAAATAGCAAGTATAATAATAAAGTATTGTGAGGGGTACACACCAAAAAAATGAATGAAGAATGCTCCTTTATATAGTAAATTTGATAGGAAGATGAAATATACTGTAGTAATTTATAAACTCATATAAAGATACTCACAAATATATGCATTAACATTCAAAGTAAGTAACCCTGAAAGTTATGTGGAAGTGTTCTCCTACTCTTATTTAATGTGACAAAATTGAGGCTAAGAGAGACTAAGTGATTTGTACCAAAATATGAAAGGCAAAACTCAGACTCAACCCTTAATAATCTGTCTCCAAATCCCCATTGTTTCTACATGTCAAAGTAAAATGTCACAAGTACCAAAAGAGAGGCCTGTGAAGAGTCTTATTGGCATTCCTCCTCCCTGAGGAGAACAGAAAAGATTTCATGGAAGGTTTTGATCCAAGTTTGAGGGTGGCTTAGGGTTTTGATAAGCAACATGGAGGAAATTATAAAGTGAAAGAAATTGTTACACAACAGCAAAGAAGTAAGGAGATATGAACTAGTACACATTTAAGGAATAGTAAGCATTCCAGTTTGGCTGGCATACAGACTATATAAAGGAGACCAGTACAAGATAAGGCTGAAAATTTGGGTTGGAATTTTTGGAATCAGGTCATAGACTGCCTGGACTGCTTTGCAAAGGAATATGGAACATTTTTGGTCAGAGTATAGAATTGTTGAAGGTTTCTGAATAGGAGAATTATATAATCAGAATGGAACTTTAAAAAGATTAATCTTACAGCAAGACATAGAATGATGGTTTGGAAGAGGCATAGGAGTAACGAGGCCAGAGCGATAATCCAGTTAAGAAATAATAGGGGTCTTGCCTACCATAGAGAGAATACAGACAGAAAAGAAAGAGGTAGATGTGACGAACATTGAAAATATAGAATCAAAAGGACTCCTTGGCTAATTATGTTAGAAAATATAAATGACACAAGGAAATTGGTTTGAGTGACTCTCAAAGTGATGGTAATTATTGCAATAAAAAAAACAGGAAGAATATGTTTGTAAAAAAGATAAGTTCATATTTCATTAGGTTCAGTGTTCATTGGAGAAAACTGTCATGAAATCATGTGTCTGCATAACCTACCCTCCCTGTTATATCCCCACTCCTATAGACCTACCCAGAGTCCACTGTTGGTAGTCAGGTGTTAGTGTGATAAATGAAAAAGCCATTCAGGAATACACATCAAAAGTGAAGCCATTTCAAGTAAAGACATGTACCAGGACAATATTAGCTATCCCTCAAATCTCAGTGGCCAAATATTGTAGCGTTTATTTTTTACTCATTGGAGTCTAGTTACTACTACCTGGGGAAGAGAAGACTCTGTATAGTCATTTAGAGATCTAGAAGTATGAAAGATTTTCATCTTGGCTTTCAAGGTCATTATAGTATTGATGTTCAACTGGCAGCTTGGAAACAAGGCAGAAGTTGGAGAATTTCATGGAAGAATTTTAGGAATCAAGATTAAAAATGGTATATATCATTTTTGCTCACAATTCTTTGGCCAGAACTTAGTCATATGACCATAATTTACCTCTAAGGAACACTTGGAAATAGGAAAATGATTCTGAGTCCAGAATCCAAAATGTTAAAGAAACAACTTTATTGGATAAACAGCCTCTGCCTCTGTTATGGCTTGTACCTAGATATCCCTCTAAAGCCTCATGACTGCATTAGGGTTTATGAATATTGATTAAGGGTGTGATACCAGAATTAAGAGGCGGATAATAGAAACCTCACTCTGGACATGGGTAACACAAATTAATATGCTTACAGCCTGTACAGAAGGCAGGCTTGCTCCTGCTCCTGCTCCTGCTCCTGCTCCTGCTGCGTAGGCTATTGCCATTGCTGCTGCATCCTGCCTGCTCTATGATGCTCCTCTGCTGTGTTGCCCAGCTTTGGAACCGGCAATCTATCAACTGCAACCTCTATAAACTGTGAACTGAAATAAAACTTTCTTCCTTTAACTTGGGCTGTTGGGTATTTTGTCTCAGCAACAACAACAAAAAAAGTAAGACAGCCACAAATTTCAAAATCAGTATAGGGACTAAGGATCAGCATAGGAACAGTAGTGCTCTCTTATAAAATACAAAGTGCTATTGGCATGATGGAGAGAAATAGTCTAATAGATTCTAGTGTAGTTTAAGTAATCTAATAAAAGTAGTCTAATAGTGGCAAAATGAATTTTTTCTTTCCTTGATGAACCATACAATATTTGAAAACCTTTCTTATTAAAATATAAATGGAGGATTTGTGACAGTCGATGCTGGACCACCCTGCTTATAGGTTTTTCCATTATTTCCCCTGTGGTGAGGATTTTTCCAGACTTGAAATCCAGATTTGCAAAAGGTACTGTTGGGAAGCCTTGTATCCCAGAGTCCAATGGTGTAAGAATATGGAACCTAGTAAAGATGAAACAAAGTTGCAATGGACAAAGGGTTAGACACAAAGGAGCTGGTTTAAGAATGGGTTTCATAGGATTGCTTCTATGAATAAGTAACTTCTTGGGTTATTTTTATTAACTGTGGAAAAGTTATATTAAATATGTAATTTTTAAGTCTTTCCTATATTACAAAGCCTCTACTTTTTCCCAATCCTCTTTGAAAGTCTTTAAACTGTAGGAGATGTAGAGGCAAATTAGAGACGATGGCATAGACACATGGGCTCTTACCCACTGTGTAGCCAGGCCCATGCCTTCATCTTCAGGGACCTTCTCCCAGTAGCAACACCTCCCACTCTACCCTAGAAGTGTACTCTGCTGCAGCCTGGCCCAGAGAAAGGATGAACCCTCAGTCAGGTGGAGGAGGCAGCCACTGGAAGAGCAGTAGCCACATGGGGGCCTTAGGTCAGCCACCGTGAAATCAGATGCTAGAGAGTTAGGAAGAGGGCTAGGGATTTAGCTCAGTGGTTCCAGCACCTGCCTCGCAAGCACAAGGGCCCGAGTTCAATCCGTGGTACTTAAATATATAAATTAATAATTAAATAAAGAGAGTGTTAGGCAGATATGGTACAGGTTCTGAGTGGTTAACCCGAAGTAAACTAAAAATCAGGGCTTAAGTGAGCCCCGATGTCCCCACGTTTGCTAACGTGACAAATAAATAGCAGAGATGGAAGGCATTTTTAACTCTTGTAAGAGGATCCATAGGGCCCCTGAATGACGAATTTAAACAAACTATCAAGGCCTAATGAAATACAAGGAACACAAAGAGTAGGTCCCTAAACAAATAGGAAAGTTGCACGAAATGAAATGCAAATGAAGCAGTTTGCACTCCAACGTCCAAGGCCCACCTGCAACCAAGAGTTTCCCCACTTTCTGTCAGGTACACCAGTACTAAAAACTATATAAAAAGCCAATGGACTCAAACATGTATGCTTTTTCCACTTTATGGAAACTCTTCTCCAACAAGTGGGAAGTTCTTGCCTTTTATTCTTTCTAATAAACACACATTTGGCCATTCCCCTCCACTTGCTGCTGGATGTTTTTGTTGGCTTCAGTCTTTATAGCCCCAAAACAAGACCCCAAGAGCTAGAGGGAGCCGGTTCTACCTACCAAGGGGATCCTTAGCCAGGAAAGAAAGGGTGATACTGGGTTGACTTTTGGTGTACAGGAGGCTACAAATTTTAGTAAGAAATCAAGCTTAGATATCAAGATTTCGAAATCACCAACTTCATTAGCACACATTCACAAGTGTGAATTAAAAGGACAAGGAAAACAGTTTCAGATAGAGACCAGGGAATGCTGTTGGTGATCTCCTCCGATTGGTCACAAGCAGACTGTACCTTTGGCTTTCTTTAAATGACTAACTCTGGGTTCTTAGGACTGCTTTCTCCATAAGACCAAAGAACTGGAAATACCCAGGAGTTTGTGACCATCCACCCCTCCTCCACAGTGGCAGGTAGCCAATGGCAGCCTGATGTGGAAAGAAAAGAGTCCCATGGCAAAGTCACCTGAGGGATTGAGCTGAAACCAAGGTTTCACCAGAGAATACACTCCTGCCAAGCTTATTCCTTTTCCATTAAGCCTCCCCACCTTGCTGACTGGTCTTTCATGGACATGTGCCCTCAATAAATCATATGTATCTGAATTCTCATCTCTAATTTTCCTCCTAGTGAATCTAATCTATGACACAATAAAAATGCTACCACAGTCAACTGCAAAATGGCAGCAACCATAAGATTTTAGATTTTTCAAAAAAGATAAGCACTACAATAAGGTCACTGAACTTAGTGACCAAGAGAATAATTCTAATTCCCCCACTTGTTGCTTACAACGTTGACAGGGAAACAGGGAGTAACCTATGCAACTATCGGTGTCCTAGGTGCTGCTACTGTCACGAGTGAGCAATTATCCTTCCCTAGAAACCAGATGTCCCCACGTTTGCTAACGTGACAAATAAATAGCAGAGATGGAAGGTATTTTTAACTCTTGTAAGAGGATCCAGGGTGAAGTCGGAGGCTTCAAAGAGTCTAAATCAAACACACACTAACCCCATCTCAGAGAGCAGCAGACAGGAAGGAGGGTGTGTGGGCTTTCCATGTGTCCAGTATATAGCACTGTGGACAGAGTCAAACCGTAGAAAAACTGAAGGCTTAGAACTAAGAGATACCAGAGAAAGTTGCATTTTATTCCCAAAGTATATTACAAAAGTGCATAACAATAAATGCCTGGGCAAAAGCTGAATTTTCACTCAAGTTCAAATCCTTTGACTCCCCAAAGGATGATCTTTCTACTATGCCACACTTCCCTATTATTACTATTAGTGAGAGCATTGGCATTCCCATGTATCAGGAACTTGGATAAGTTCCTTACTTTCAAAGACATATTTAATATTCCCAATCACTTACAAAATGAGTATCTTTACTCTCATCTTACAAAAGAAGAAATAGAATTAGAACAGATTAGCCTAACGGGGAGCATGTAGTTCACCATGGCAGAGCCCTATCAAGGACTTCAAAAACAAAACTAGAATCCAAAGACAGTCACTATCATCTTACCAGGCTAACAACCCACTCTTTTTGTTGGTTGACAGGCTGAAAATCCTGTCTCCTCCGACTTGAACTCTAATCACGAGAATACTGTATATTGTAGAATAATTGCATAAATGCGTGATTCTATGGGCCTCCCCTGCACTGCTTATTCTTCAACCGTTAGATGATAAATTCAATCCAAATTTGAGCCACTTACTTAAGCAGAGAAAAACATAGGAATTCTAATTGGACTATGCTCCTGTGTGGCCCATTCTTTTTTCTGTTTGTGGAAGACAGAATCTATAGCTTTGTAATTGCCTCATTGTAGGAAATTTCTACCAGAAAAGATCATCTCCCAGCATTCTTGCTACACAAAAACATAAACCACTAAAGCATGAGGACGAGGAAAAGAATATTGGGAAATAAGGGAGGATATTTCAATATTCATCCTAACAAAGGGAAAGGACCATGTGTAGCAAATATGTTGGACTTTGACATCCACATGAATGATACCTTCTTTATGGGTATTGCCTTGGGGAATATCACCATTGCTCAAGTTATTATTGAAAATCTTCCTTTGAAATTCCTCTGAGAGATATATTCAGTTCTGTGTAGAGAGCTATTTTCCAGAACAAATCCTGGTACCTTCTTGAAACTAAAATAGTCCTAGTTTTTGCTCTTTAGTGTGAGACCATGAACAAGAAAATACATTATTCTCCCAAAATCAGTTTGCAAACAATAATGCTGGTGGTAGCAGGGTGAAACAAGGTAATACTTATCAACATGACTTTGAAGCTATGAAATTTTTACTCAGGTAGGACAGAAATAGAGTATCTAGGTTAACTATCTTAAATGGGCAAAGAATTCTGCTTTGTTCATCCCTAACTAGAAAAGATAAATAGTTCAAGAGGCTACAGTGACATTGACCATTTCTACTTCTTTACTTACAGAAATACAAGCATCACATTCAAAAGTTACTCCCAACCTTATAGTTACCACCAACAGAAAACACTGCCATGATGATAGGTGGTTTTCTTTAATTTTCTATTATTTTAATGCCTCAAAAGAGATCATTTTGAGCCTTTAATCCTCAGACAAAAATAAAACCTCTATGCTTCACTTCTCTATGAACAGCTTTGAATATGCACAATTTAGAATTTATGGCTCATAATGAGAATCTATTTCTTTCATAATGGACCTAAATATAATTTTCCAACATGTGGCTCTGACCTCCCTGAACCAATCACTGGAGACTTGAAGTAATGTGTGTGGGCCAGCTGTGGAATTTGGCTCACCTCTGGCTTGCAGCCATCCCCTTTGTCTAAAAATTCTTTAAATACTACAAGAGTTGTGTGGACATAGAAGGTGCAGGGAGAGGAGATGTGGGGAGTTGTTAACAAGACCGCAGTTGAGCTAATGAAACTTAACAAGCTATTAGGGAGCATTCCATGTGTGAGGGACGAAGGCTGTTTCACAGTCCACTTCTGAACTTATAGTAATAAGCTTACTGGAAAGGACAAGATGTCAAGTGAGGGAGAAGTGTGTATGATCCCTAAGGAAAGGCCTTGTCATTCAGATCACTCTGTGGGTCTACTCAAGAAAGCATATAATGTGGCTGTTCAAGCATGAGAATTTTACACCTACTCACAACTTACTATAAATCTAGAGGCTTCCTGAAAACCTCTGGCTCATATGTGCCCACTTATGCTTGAATCACGCACCTCAACTTTCACAGTCTTTTGCATAGTCCAAAACAAATGCAAAAGCAACATCGAGAATTGTGGATGTGGAATATTACAGGCAACTCCTAATTCCATGTTCCAAGGCTAGCCAGGGGATGTGGCAACATCATAAAGCAGTCACAACATTAGATAGGAGACTCATAATCAGTCAAAAAGCATTGCCTTAGTTTTCCTATAAGGAAATAACTGTATTAAAACAATTTATGTTTTGTGCAATTTTGATTTTTGGTGTGGTTTTTTTTTTTTTTTTTGTACCAGGAAATGAACTCAAGGTATTGTGCTTGCAAGGCAGGCATGGTGCCACTGAGCTAAAGCCCAGTATTGATTTCATGACGAAACATTAAAAACTTCGCTCATAAAATGTATTATACATTTGTTCTGTGTTTCTGTAGAAAGAATATTTCTATAATGAAAAGTCAAAATAGAAAAGCATAGGGCTAAATGGGTACAGCCAGAAGCCTGCCCAGATACCAGTGGCTTGGGCACAAAGGCCCCACCAAAGGCCCACCTGGAAAACAGCTACATAGGCACACACATCCCAGCCAGACGCCTGCCAAGATACCACTGCTAAGTGCTAAAGAAGCCCATACACACACCAGCAGCATGGCAATACAGGCCCCATCAAGAAGCCTACCCATATACATCAGTAAGTGCCCACAGACAACACCAGAAGCCAGCTCAGACATTAGTGGCTCAGGTGCACAGCCCTCAGCCAAATTCCCTCCCAGAAAACAGCTACATAGGTGGGAAGGCCACAGCCAGAAGCACACCCAGATACAATCCCAAGTATGTGCAGGCACCAGCCAGAACCCTGACCAGACAACAGGGAGGCACAGGGATCCAGAAGGCCACAATTGGCACACTGGTAAGCAGCAGAGACAAAGCCTCTCTGAGGCTTGCTGAGAATTGAAGTGCATTGGGTGAGCAAAGAGTCACCTCAATAAAGATGCAGCAAACTTCATCTGTTAAAATGAGGAGACATGTAAACAAGACTCAAAACCAGACTTCCAGATCACCTAAGGCAACCCCAAGGGGCAACAAGATTGAAAAATATGATACTCAACCACCTGGACTCCCTGAACTGACAATGAAAGAGTATCTAGAAAAAATGCAATCACAAAAAAATTCTCACATAACAACAGAGATTGTGCCCACAGTGAAAGACATGATTAATAGCTCTAAGGAGACACAGATTAAAAAAACATAGAGGAGCTGAGGAATATGATGGAATCCCAACATAGGAAGCAAATGGAATCCATAAAACAGATTCAAACAGATATCCAGAAGATTAAAAACCCCACTGAAAGTTTATTCAACAGAATGAGCCAAGGTGAGGGCAGAACATCAGATATACAAGACAGGATTGGAATTAGTGAAGAAAAATAAAAGCTTATTAAAAGTAGTAAGGGCCCATGAGAAATCAATCCAGTAGCTGCTACATGATGCAAAGAAGAATAACATAAGACTGATTGGAGTCAATGAAGAAACATGAGAAGGTGCAAACAACATAAAAAAAAAAAACTATTTACAGAAGTAAAGGCAGAACACTTCCCAAGCAAGGGAAAA
Organism: Fukomys damarensis; assembly: GCF_012274545.1. Taxonomy (NCBI): domain Eukaryota; kingdom Metazoa; phylum Chordata; class Mammalia; order Rodentia; family Bathyergidae; genus Fukomys; species Fukomys damarensis. The sequence continues at coordinate 23,076,137 of NW_022900943.1, read as the reverse complement.
TAATATGACATACAGATAAGTGAGGCATGTCTCTAACTACCATGATAAAAAATCTACACCTAGGTATACAATAGTTAAGATTCCAGAAGCCCAACAGAAGAACAAATCCTACAAGCAGTCAGAGAAAAAAAAATCACATATAAAGGAAAGCCCATCAGGATCACAGCAGACTTCCCAACACAAACCCTCAAGTCAAGAAGAGCCCGGAACCTTAAAGAAAACAACCTACCTCCAACCCAGATTTACATACCCTGCAAAACTATCTTTATAGAGAAATGAGATACTTTCATAACAAAGAACACCTTAGGAAATTCATGAATACAAAACCAGCACTACAAAAACTTTTAAATAATATTCTAGGAAAATACAATGAGGATCACAACCCCAGGAAGCCCAGTAGAATGAATCCATCAGGCAAGACAAGAAATTAAATGCAAAGGGGTACAATCAAAACCAACAGCAGGAAAGGGCCACGACAAGGATGAAGCAATACATATCAGTTATCATATAAATGTTAGTGGTCTCAATTCACCAATCAAAAGAAATAGACTGGCAGACTGGGTCAAAAGGCAAGATCCAACAATATACTGCATACAAGAAACACACTTAATTCAAAAGGAAATTCATAGACTGAAACTTAAAGGGTGGGAAACAATACTTCATGCAGTAAGAACCTGAAAAAAAGGAGTAGCTATCCTCTGCAGATCAAATGGATTTCTAATCAACACTAATTAAGAGACACAAAGAACCCCACTATATACCTCTAAAGGTAACAATCCAAGAGGAAGAGATGACAATCATAAATATATACAGACCAAACATCAGTGTGCCCAACTATATAAAACAAATACTAACAGAATGAAAAATCAAATAAGCACGAATACATTAGTACTAGGGGACCTCAATATCCCACTGTCAAAAATAGATATATCAGCCGGACGTGGTGGCACATGCCTGTAATCCCAGCACTAGGGAGGCTGAGGCAGGAGGATTACTGTGAGTTTGAGACCACCCTGGGCCACACAGTGAGTTCCAGGTCAGTCTCAACTACATAGTGAGACTCTGCCTCAAAAAAAATAGATCAACTAGACAGAAAAAAAATGAAATACTAGAACCAAATCACTCTTGAACACCCCACAAAATCAGAATACACATTCTTTTAAACTGCATATGACTCATTCCCTAAAATAAACCATGTATTTTCTCATAGAACATGTTTAAGTAATGCTAATGAACTGAAGATATTCCCTAAATATTACCAGACCATAGTGTGATGAAATTGGAGATCAATAGCAAAAGAAACTACAAGAATTTCATAAACACATGGAAATTGAACAATACACTTCTGAATAACCAATGTATCACAGAGGAAATTAAGGAAGAAATCAGACAGTTTCCACAAATAAATGACAATGCTAATACAACATATCAGAATCTATGGGGCTGGCCTGGAGGTAGTGAGTTATCTCAATTGATTGTTCACAGAATCTATGGGACACAATGAAAGCAATCTTACCAGAGAAATTCATAGCGATGAATACTTGTATTAGGAAAAAAAGAGAAAGCTTAAATAAACAACCTAATACTGAACCTCAAGCTTCTAAAAAAAGCAAAGCAGGACAAAATTCACACAGGGGAAGAAATCATAAACATCAGAGTAGAAATCAGTGCAATGGAGATTAAGAGAATGATACAAAAGATCACTGAAGCCAAGAGTTGGTTCTTTGAAAGAAAAAACAAAATTGACAATACCTTAGACAACCTCATCAAAAAAAAGGAAAGAAAAGGTCCAAATCCATACAATTAGGAATGAAAAGGGTAAAATTACAATGGACCCAACAGAAATCCAGAGCTCAATACCTACTTTCAGAACCTATATCACAATAAGATGGAAAACACAGAAGAAATGGAGAGATTCCTAGATACATATGAATTACCAGAGTCGAACATTGAAGACATAAAAATTCTAAGCAAACCAATATTAATCAAAAAATTTGAAAACATAAGGCAAATTTACCAACAAAGAAAAGCCCAGGTCCTGATGGTTTCACTGCTGAATTCTACTAGACATTTAAGACAAACTATTACTACTACTGTTTCAAATCTTCAATGAAATTGAAAGAGAAATAATACTTCCAAATTCATTCCTGGAAGCAAGTATCACCCTAATCCCAAAAGCAGAGAAAGACCCAAATGAGAAAAGAGAACTACAGACCAATCCCACTAATGAACACAGATACAAAAGGCCTGAATAAGATATTGGCAAACAGAATACAGAAGATCATCAAGAAGATCATACACCCCAACCAAGTAGGATTCATCCAAGGGATGCAGGGATGGTTCAACATACACAATTCAATAAATGTAATACACTAAATCAATAGAGCCATAAACAAAAACTATATGCTCATCCCAATAGATGCAGAAAAGGTGACTGACAAAATCCAACACATATTCACTACAAAAACCTTACAAAAAACTGTAATAGACAGTCTCTATCTCGATCTAATAAAAGCGATCTATTAAAAATCAACAGCCACTGTCATACTAACCGGTAAAAACTGAAATCCTGCACAATAAAATCAACCTTATCAAAAAAAGAAAAGAAAAGGCTCACATTCATGCAGATCCAGCAGAAATCCAGAGGGTCATCAATACCTACTTCAAAAATCTGTACTAATACAGAACACAGAAGAAATTGAAGATTCCTAGATACATATGAACTTCCAAAGTTGACCGAAGAAGATATAAAAATTCTAAACACCCCAATTACATTCAGAGGAATTGAAAATGTAATTAAAACATTACCAACAAAGAAAAGCCAGGCCCTGAAGGTTTCAATGCTGAATTCTACAAGACATTTTGAGAAGAACTATTGCCACTACTCTTTAAACTCTTCAGTGAAATTGAAAGAGAAGTGATACTTCCAAATTCATTGCTCAAAGCAAGTATTACTTTGATTCCGAAACCTGGGAAAGACCAAACCAAAAAAGAGAACTACAGGCCAATCTCCCTAATGAATGTAGATGCAAAAATCCTCTATAAAATACTGGCAAAAAGAAGATAATCAAGAAGATCATACACCCTGACTGAGTCAAATTTATCCCAGGGATGCAAGGATGGTCCAGCATACATAAATCAATAAATGTAATACACTGTATAAGAAGAGTCAAGGACAAAAATCATCTGATCATCTCAACAGATGCAGAAAAAGCATTCAACAAAATTCAACATCAATTATAATAAAAAAACACTACAAAAAATTGTAATAAATGGTCTTTACCTTACCCTGATAAAGGCTATCTGTGAAAAACCTAATATTATACTTATAAAAAAGCTAATATTATACTACATGATCAAAAATTGAAAACCTTCAGGCTAAAATAAAGAACAAGACCAGGATGTGCACTATTACCATTCCTGTTCAATATAGTTTTAGAAACATTTGCCACAGCAATTAGACAAGAGAAACAAATAAAAGGAATAAAGATAGGAAAGGAAGAAGTTAAACTGTCATTATTTGCTGATGATATGATACTTTACATACAAGACCCAAAACATTCTGCCAAAATACTTCCAGACTTTATTCACAGATTCAGTAAATACCTGAACACAAATTCAACATTAAAAAATCAATAGTCTTCTTGTACACAAATAACACACTCATTGAGAAAGTAGGGAAATATTTCTTTTTTTTTTTTTTTTTTGGATTTGTGAAAGGAATTATCTAGTAATCAGTCTAATGAAGGAGACAAAATACTCCTACACAGAAAACTATATCACTCTGAAAAAAGAGAAAGTGGAAAGACATCCCTTGCTCCAGGGTAGGAAGAACCAAACCAACATAGCCAAAATGGCCATACTTCCAAAACTGCTACACAGATTTAATGCAATCCTTATTGAAATCCCAACAGTATATTTCACAGAACTTGAGAAAATAATCCAAAAATTAATTTGGAACCAGAAGAGACCTAGAATAGAAAAAAAACATTCTAAGCAATAGAGATATGACAGCAGGAATCACAATTCCCAACTTAAAACTACACAACAAAGCCACTGTGATAAAAACAGCATGGTGCTGGTAAAGAAACAGACCTCAGGATCAGAGGAATAGATTAGAAGATAAAGAAACAACACCAGACATACTCAGCTACCTCGTCTTTGACAAAGGAGCCAACCATCCTCAGAGGAAGAAAGATAGGCTCTTTAATAAATGGTGTTGGACAATTTGGCTTTCAACTTGTCAAAGATTAAAACTAGATCTCTATCTTTCACCACACACTATACTAAAATCGAAGTGGATTAAAGATCTAAATATCAAAACAGAAACACTAAACTGGAAAGTAAATTAGGTAGAACTCTTGAAGACATTGGCATAGGAGAAGACTATGAACAAATCCTCAGCAGCTCAAGAACTTGCACAGAGAATCAACAACTGGAATTGCAATGTACTAAAAAGTTTTTTGCAGTGCAAGAGAAACCACCAACAGAGCTAAGAGCTAAGAGACATACAGTGTGGGAACAAATTTTTACCAACTACTCCTCAGACAAAGGACTACTATCTAGAATATATAAAGAACTCAAAAAATTAGACCCTCCCCAAATAAAAAGACCCAATTCAAAAATGGGCATCTGCAGTGAACAGACTTTTCTCAGACAAACAAGTAAAAGCAGCAAATAAACATAAGAAAAAATGTTCCACATCACTGGTCATTTGAGAGATGCAGATGAAGACAACACTGAGATTCCACCTCACCCCACAAAGAATGGCTGCTATCAAGAAATCAACCAATAACAAATGCTGGTGGGCTGTGGGGAGAAAGAAACCCTTCTCCATTGTTGGTGGGGGTGCAGAATGGTGCAACCACTGTGGAAATCAATACTGAAATACTGCAAAGAACTAGGATTAGAAGTCCCATTTGACCGATCTATCCCTCTCTGCTGTGTATCTTTCCAAAAGAATTAAAGGAATCATACCACAGTGATATGTGTGCACCTATGTCTAAAGTGGAACAGTTTGTAATAGCTAAAACTTGGAAACAACCCAAATGCCCATCAATTGGATACTGGATAAAGAAAATGCTGAGCTTTTTATATGAAATGGAGAACTATTCAGCCATAAAGAATGAGAAATTAGAGACATTTATAGCTAAATGGCTGCACCAGTGAGGCCATACTCTTAAGTGAAATAAATAGGACACGTGTGTAAATACTGAATATTTTCTCTGGTGTGAGAAATTAAATGCTTAAATGAGGATCAAAATGTATAATAGATGATATAAAATAGGAATGAAAGGTCCAAAGAAGGAAGGGAAGTAGGATGGGGTAGGGGAAAGGTAATAAGGGAAAGGAATAAATATGAGAAAAGAAAAAAACAGAAACAAAGTCTTTGTAAATAGGGAGGGTGGACGGGTTAATGGGAGGGCAGTGGAATGGGGAAAAATATAAGAACCAAGATAGATCGTGTAAAGGTACAAATTCCCAATGATGAATGTCATAATATTGTATACCTAAAATGTACCAATAAACTTAATGAATTGAAAAATTTTAAAAAGAAAACCATAGGGCTAACTTTCTCACAAAAATACACCTATGACTTTTTTTATGTTTTTGCCCCATTGAGTTGTATCTAAATTTATTAGTTGAAGTGACAAACACCTTGCCTTTCCTTTAAGCATTATTCAGTTGGCATAAAATAAATTATTTTAAAATAAAAATTCTCAGAGCAAATAGTCCATAATCCAGCTTAAAGTTTTATAAAACTTTCAGTTTATTTTCTAATCCAGAAAAATATTTTGCATAATGATGTTATTCTACCCTTATTGACAGATTTGACCTTGGATAAGCCACTTACCACTCTTCCTCTCCATACTTACTTTTTCATTTATATATCAAAAAGCACTCTACGTAGCTCTAATTTCCCTTCTATTCCTAAATATTGTGAAATAACATGATTTCATAGTCCCAAATCATTCTTTAAGCACACTTTCATAATACTAATATTTAACTTTCTGTTGGGCTATTGTAAATTATTTGATTGTGTTCTAGGGACTTAGAAGAATTAGGTACCAATGTAAGTTCCAAGTCCACAAGTGTAAGGAGAATTAATAATACCATTTTAAAACTTAATCCACCAGTGTAATCTAGAAGTAAATTAAAAAGTAAAAATGGAAGGTATAGTCCTATTCAAGTGAGTGATAAATTCAGACTTAGGTGGCTAAACAATTTTAATAAGAATGAAGTATGATCAAAATATAGATTGAATTTTTAAATGTTAAAAATTACTATAGTAAAAGACACACTACCATTAATACCCTTCAAAATGTTCTATTTGTAAGCTCCATCACAACAAATCAGGAAAAGGAAAATATTTTGTCTACTATGTCATAGAAGACATACTAAGTTTTGTTCATTTATATTATCTCAACAGTTCTTCATAATAGGCATTTTCAAGTCCATTCTTAAAACTGAGAGAACCAGGACCAGCAATATTACCATATCTGCTGCTACCAAGATTAAATATTCCAACCTTTCAATATGGAATTGAAATATTTAGGAGCATGTTGACTATGACCAACAGAGTATCTGACTGACAGTGAATTAATCAAATTGTATTTTGAATTTCTCAAATAAGAAATCTGGAATTAAGAACTTCAAAGATTTGTTCAAACAGATCAATGCTAGATCCACTTCTGATTCTTATCACCCACCCACAATAGTCACAAGATGGCTACAGGTCTAGCTTCCCATGATTCCAGACTGGGTGAGGGTATATGTATTTGTGTGAAAGATATATGAAGATGATGAAATTAATGACCTAAAATTATTAAAACTTAGAAGTTTCTGGAAAAACATTCTCCAATTTTCTCATAGTCTACTTTTGTCTAAGAAGGTAACTATGGAAGTCAAAAGCATGTTTCCTCTTGGAAACATGGCCACTACGGAGCTAACCTCTTTGAAACACAAACTTCACATATTCAGTGAAGATCCACAAAGTAAGCAAAGTGAAATAGGAAGAAAAGGACCAAAGGTGTAGGGACAGTGAAAAGGATAGGGAAAGGGGAATAAGGGAAAAGGAAAAAAATATGAGAAAATGTAAAAATGGAATTAAAGTGTTTGAAGGTGGGGAGGGCAGACAAGGGAAAAAGGAGAACCAAGACCTGGCATGTAAAGGTACAAGATCCCAGTAATGAATGTAACTATACGGTCTACCTAGAATGTACCAATAAATTCAATTTAAAATTTAAAAAATTTTTTTAAAAAATCCCTAAAGTAAACAACGTGACACTCTGGTTCCCAAGGAAAGTTCCTTTAAAGAAACAACTATAGCTGTCGACAGGATGGGCTCTCCCTTCAGTGCCTCACAGGTAAGACTTGTCATTCATCTACACTACCAGTAAATGTTAACTCCATGAATTTTTGTACAGAAGTAAAAACAACAAAAGTAGGCTGGGGATTTAGCTCAGCAGTTCGGTGGCCGGCCTTGCAAGCGTAAGGACCCGAGTTCAATCCCTGGTACAAAAAAAAAAAAAAAAAACCAACAACAAAAGTTTGCAGAAGTACACCTGTCACCCGTGACTTGTCCTCACTCTGCTAAGGCTCTGGAGTTCATCCTACATGATCTACTGATGAGCCTTAAGAACCAGAACTTGAACCTCCAAGACCTCATAGTTCGCAGACCTGCCTTTCCACTACAGGATACTGTTTTCCATCATCAGCAAGCAACAGTTTTAAGACATGTTTTATCATCTAGAACAACTGTGCTTCTTTCTCCAAGTTCTTCCTTCTTTGGTCTTCTTCACTGTCTCTTCTCTTTTATTAAGTTTTTCTCTTTACTTTCTGTGTCTTGCCTGTTATTGCTCTTTTATGCTAAAAATGTCCTCACCAGCTTGTAGTATCTATTTTAGAAGTTACGACATATCAAATCTCTGGGGTAGCTATGCTTCTTTATATTCTGCTAAAGTACTTTCCAGATGTCCCTGAGAATTCATATTCCCAGCAGGTTTGCAGAATTAATGCTGGCGCACTTCCTACTAGCCTTTCTGCCTCATGTGGCTCAAGCAAATGAGGCAGAGTTGCTCACAACATATAATTAGAAAAAAAGTATTTGGTGTGCAAGAAGAACAATTTCAAATATTGAATCTCATATAGTCACTGTCTTCTTTCAAATGGGAGAAGGAGGTATGAATATATAATATAAACATATTTCATATATAGATACTTTCATATCTTTTTTCCTTAAAAAATGATAACCTGGAGTTCCTGCTTACCTTTCAGATTTCTAAAATTTTGATAGGATTCTTCCTCTAAAGCTAAAGCGCTAGGAGAAAAAGAGAGAGCATAACCCATAGTTGACAACAAAGCCATCACTCTTGGGTCATGAGAGTGGACATATTAATGGTAGCACTTCAACAGTGAGCAGCACATTAAGTGAAGAGAAGCTAACTGGCTACAAGGACTGGGAGAGGGGAGGAGACCACGAAGATAAGTATTTCTCGGGGATGGATAAACAATTTTAGCAATGTGGTGGCTAGATCTGGACACAAACACACACACCCATGCATGCGTGACTCTTCTGCCCCTGGTGTGCCAGGCAGGCAGCACAAAGTCGCGCTTCACCTACATCCATGTCCCAGACCGAAGACAGGCAGACAGAGGCACAGACCTAACAATGTCGGGGTGACCTCCCACAAGTCATGTTCCCTTTTTGAATCTGTTCCCTCCTCTGAGAAATAAGTCACTTTGATAACTAGAATTAGGACAACCCTCAGACCACTTCCAACCCCAAAATATAACAGTTCAGAATTATATGCTCTAAATTCCAGCCAGTCTACTCATACAGAGGAGCGGGGAAAGTTTGGAGTCGGCCGCTATTTTCACAGCCCTTCGGCTTACCATTATAATTGCTTTGGACCTCATTTTAGCATTTGTCTATGTACATCAGAGTCAGGTTTTCTTCTCTTTTCCCCTCTTTCTTTTTCTTGTCTTTTCTTTTTTGCCTTTTTTATTAGTTTGTGATACATAACAATTACACTCATTTGGGGGAAATATATATATTCTTGGTCACTTTTGATCTCCAACACACACACTCCCCTCTCTCCCCTTTCCCAGATCCTCTTCCCCATCTTCAAAAAGTTTCTCGTACCACTCACTGATATTCATGACCCTTCCTTCAAATGGGGCCTCTGGTCAGATGGAAGAAAGTAAAATAGCATCTGATTATGAAAACATAAAAGCTGTGCTTCATTTTCCTTGTAGATTGAAGCCCTTATGAGATCTTACCATGCATCTCAAGGAATCTCAGGAACACGTCATTTTCCCTCCTGCTCAGAATTCTCAGTTCAAGGCACCTTTATTATCCATTTCAAAATAAATACCTAGGAGTTCCACTTACTAAGCAACTAAATACAAATATTTAGTAAGTACTTTGGGCCTAACAATTTAGAGCAGTTTGAAAAAGTGCCCTGTATAAATTAAAAGAAACATATATTTTAATTTAATCTTCAATAACCACAACACTCAGCTTCTCAACCCACGGAATTAGACGAATTACTCTGGATGCCATCACTCTCGTTTCCTGTTACACATTGCTGGTTAACTGTGCTGATGTTTGATCATAGCAACTATCACAGCCCAGCTCTGCTGAAACACAACTTCACTGAAGGCAGTGTAGCACTCTGATTCCTGAGTCAGAGTTCATAGCATGTGTGACACCATCTGCACTATTTTCCTAAAGAGTTTTAAACTTCTATCCTGATGGTTCCCCTCTGAATTTGCTTACAGTACTGCCTCAGGATGGACTTGAGGTTCACAGCTCTATCTCCTTTCCAGGGAAGATTAAACTGATGTCATTCTGATTGCCTGGGTACCAGAAAACCAGTGGAAAAAAAGATGCACAGAAATATGGTCAGGACCAAAAAGACAGCAGAAGGAAAGATACTAGAATATGGGCTGGGGATGGATGGAGCTCAGTGGTGCTTCACCTGCCGAGGAAGTACAAGGTCGTGAGTTTGATCCCCATACTTACAAAAAAAAAAAAAAAAAAAAAAAAAAAAAAAAAAACCTAAAATAAGAAAAGGATCTCTGGATCTCTTAGTTGCCCATCTAGGATGGATTTTAAGGACACGTTTACATGTGTAATGTTTCCCAAACTAAATTAAGCCCAAGCAAAAAAGTCTTATCATTTCAGTATTCTTCCAAACATGTAATTCAATACATATCATTGTACTGAATTCCCTTAAGCAGAACACTGGGCTTAAATCTAATTGCTGTAGAATGTGCTAATTAAATTTTTCTTATTTATTTTGCACCTTTGGAGTTAGAGCCCATTAGAATTCAATTCACAGATTAATAGAGCATCAGAAGGCTTTTCTACTATTCTGCTTTTAGGACCCTCCATTGCCCTTCTGGAATGTTCACATGAGGACCTGATTTATGGTCATTTTTTTGTTGCAAACTAAGGACCTAAAGGGAAAAAAAATGCCCAACAAATGAGTGAAGTCCATGATGTACTCCCACTTATTTTACCTCCAAAGTGACATCTGTAAGGGCCAATTTCATGTCTTTTTAATATGTAAGCTATAGTATATAAGAGAACCACTCCCTTGCTTCTGTTAGCCTTTGATCTAGTAATGTGATCAAAAGTATGCCAAATATGCCTGTATCATCATTTGCCAGGAAAACATATGAAAAAACTATTTCTGTGTGAGAAGATTAAAAGAATAAAGGGTTTTTTAAAAATGGAAGGGCTGATAAAACTTACAGATTAAAAGACAAAATTAGGTAACTAAATGTGGAGTGACATAAAAGGCTTACATTTCTCTTGCAACTGGAAACTTTATCACTGTTTCAATTTACAAGTAAAGAGAGGATTTTTTTGTTTGGTTGGTCTCTTTTTTTAATCTGGTTTCATCATGTTTCTCTCAGTCCCAGAGCTAATCGTACTTTGCACTTATCTCTCCGATCTTTCATCAGAAAATGCTGAACCACTGATAGCTTGTGTGACCAGACTCCTCCCCAGTGGTTGCAAAGAACATGCAAAGACAGCTTTTTTAAAAGTCAAAGGAATAAAGGAATGCAGAACACTGAATTCGCAACCAAAGAGCTGTACCGGGCAGGGCACCTTATCGCATATTGTATATTCTTTATGGCAGGGGAAAAAATGGAATGAAATCAGTATCTCAAATGCCAAGGAAAATCAGTAATTGGTGTCACCTAGAAAGACACTGTGGCTTTATAAACATTATATCTTTCACCCTCATTTAACAGGAGAAACTGAGGTTATCAAGGCTGATACATACATGCCCCGGACCAGCTACAGGGCAAAACCCAAATTTAATCCTTGGTCTAACCAAACATCCAGTCAACATTTTTATTCACCACTTCATTTTTGAAAACAAGGCTTAGCTGTTACCAGTTCAAAACTGAGGAGAAACAGCGCTAGGTCTGTGGGAGAGAGAAGGTTGACTGTTAATCTTGCTGGTCAGTTTGACTGGATTAAGAGATGCCTTAGAGAGGTGACTGGATTGTGAGGGTTCCAACCTCATCAGTGGACTAACCCACTAAAGAGTTCATAGTTGAATGTGCTATGAGAAGGTGGGGCCTATTTCATGGAAATAAGCAACTGGGGGCGTGTCTTTGAAGGGTCTGTCTTTTTTTTGGCTCTTTCCACTCTTGGCTGCCATGAGGTAAGCAGGTTTCCCTAGGCACTTCCTTCTTTCATGATGTTCCTTACTCAGAGGCCTACAAGCAATCGAAGTAGTCAACCACAGAGTGAAATCTCTGAAACTGTGAATCAAAATAAACCTTTCCTCCTTTAAGAAATTTATGTCAGGGATTCTGTCACATGATGCAAAAGCTTTAAATTCATTTAAATTTGAAGTCCAGGAAATCTCTTTTATCATTGTCCTCCCGCTGGCTGGAGACAGATGAGCCATAGGGGAAGGCACAGCAACCCTGGCACTGACAGACCTCTTAGAGATAACAACAGTTCTCCTCACACAACATGAGTTGTCAAGAAATACATTTCAAAGTGAGCATGCTTCCTTCCCTTCCCATAAATATGATCTACCTTGTCCTCTCCATTATAAGTATACATCTTTTCCCCTCCTAATTTTCAAGATTTGTTAGCTTGATTAGCTTTTATTCATGACTAAAATTTGGCCTGATCAATTTCATATTTTCTTCCCATTTTCAATGAGTTGAAACTAAAATTGTGAAATTTGGACAAACAACCCCAGTTAGCCAAAGAGTCTTATGCACCAGGACCACAGATACTTTTTCTCAAGTATTGTTTAATGACAGAACAATAGCTAATCACAGTACAGATCTTAGTGAACAGCTTTTATTTGAACCTACAAGGCTCCTCAGCTATTTGTTAATTTTATTTATTTATTTTTATTTTATTTATTTATTTATTTATTTATTTTGGTACCGGGGATTGAACTCGGGTCCTTGCGCTTGCAAGGCAGGCCACTGAACCACTGAGCAAAATCCCCGGCCCTATTTGTCAATTTTAAAACAATGCCTAGAAATCAAAATTTGCAGGTCGCTCATTGTCTTAGGTCAGGTTCCCCAGAGACAAGGAGTTAGATGCCAGAGATTTACTAAGAATGGGTTCTTCACAAAAATACCTGCAAAGAATGAGGAAATAGCCTTGACCTTGTCTATAGATAGCAGGGTGGTGGGTGGGGAGGTAAGGGGACCTCTCTGGTGTATAAGTCATACCACAGGGCAACCCTTTCACTCAGCAAGGTATCAGGCTTTGGAATGCACCCACCAATCTCTGATGGCTGGAGGTGCTGGTCAGGAGGTTGGCCACCTTCTAAGAATCGCTATGAAGGCAGCCCCATCCGCCAAGGGTGATTTCCAGAGGACATTGGCAGGTACATGCCTTCAAATGCAGCACCCATGACACCTGCTAGGAAAGGAAGCTTACTACTGGGCCCCAAGAGCTTCTTCCAAGCATCCCACTGTGTAGTTCCTTGTGGGGACTTGTTAGAGTACGTATTCCTTGTCCCCACCTCAGATCTACTGAATCAGAAACACTGCGCCAGGAGCAGCAAGCTATTTCCACACATCTTTCAGATGCTTCTGAAGCACACAGCACTTTGAGTAGCCCTGGATGACAGCTACCTTCCCACCAGTTATTACCACTCACAACATAATTCCTGATAGTCTTATGTTAGCACGAAAAATGTTGAAACTTGGAACCTCCTAAAAAATATTTTGATTCAGATTTCTACAAAAGACATTCCTCTAAACAATATCTTGCTTCAATTAACCACATATGTTTCCACCCTAGGTTTTTTCTACTTTCCTGTTAATTATCTGTACTCTTTCCATGACTTCAGAGCTCTAAGCACTCGCGTCCCTGGAGTCTTTTTAAGAAGACTTAATTAGTTTGCCTCATTCACAGGGTCATCAAGTACTACTGCCTCCAAAGGCAGGGTTTGTAGCCCAATAAAGATGTCTTTCCTTACATCCTTTTACCTTATGGAATACTAAATTGCTCCAGAAGGTTAAATACTTCTACCAAGTAGCATAATTTTTCTGTTAAACTGGACATAAGACTTCCTCATTGTCATTTTTAGTTCCTCATGCCTCTGAGCCAATAGACTACAGAGGGAGATGCAGTGTTTGTGGGTGTGACTGATTCAGACTACTAAAGGGAAAGTGAACTTATAGTGTGCAATGGAGGTAAGGAAGAGTATGTTTGGAGTGCAAGAGAATCCTTACAGTGCTTCCTATTATTATCGCACAATATTATTTAGATATTTATTCCAGGTAGGATGACTAATGGCCCAGACCCTTCAGGAATGAAGACCAACTGAGTTGCTTGCTGAAGACCTAGGGAATGCACAATGAGTAGTCGGGGGGTAGCTATAAATACCAGCTATGACCACATGATCAGTTATAGAAGTGAGGATTCTGTCATGATTATTTCTTACTTTAATGTGCTAATGCATTACACATGTGCACGTGTGCGCGCGCACACACACATATTTTGAGCAGATATTTTGTTCTCTTTCTTTGTATTCTTACGCTAAGTAATATAACACTGATTGAATTAATATTGGTGCTTAGGTATTGGTAAATCTAAATTATATTAAACTTGTAGACTATAAGGAGAAAAGTAAGCATCACCCAAAAAAATCTTTGCCTCCTATTCTGGGGAAGGAATTAGTGAGCCTCCAGTTATGTGCAGCACAGCTGTATCATGTTAGGTGGAACTGCAAACTTGCTTTTATCTTTATTTGGAGATTAAGTATGGTTTAAGGTGATGGGTTTGATTGCCATGTTGACACGGGTTGGGTTATGACTGCTAATTGTGATTGCCAACTTTACTGGATTAAGAAATTCCTGGCAGATTAGTAAAGTACACATATGGATGTGACTGTGGGATGTTTCCAGCAATGATGGGCATGCAAGCCAGCAAACTCAGGGAAGAGGATACAATCTGACTGTGAGTGGCACCCTCCAATATGCTTGAATCCAGGATGGAATTAAGGGGCACTGAAGTCAGTCTGCATTTGAAAAGCTCAGTTCTGAATTCTCTTGAGCAGGTGCATCTTTTGCTGCTGCCATTACCTATGGGTAGCAGACTCCACCTTCTTCAGTCTCTCAACCCAGACTCTACAGTGATTTTCCAGGGAGCTTCCAGGCCTTCAGTCTTCATTTATTTTGTAAAAGAGTTGGGCATATGAGTTTAAGACTTAAGAAAAACAATTTAGACACAGACAGTTGAAAGTCAAATAAATTGAAGACTAGAAAATTAATGCTTAAAAACAGCAAAAGAATTAATAAATAGGTTTTGTAATATTGGAGGGTAGGAGGACTTGGTAAGAAAATCCAAAAGTCTAAAGAAAGTTTAAAAATTAAAAATTTTTCTTTGACAAACCCAACATAAACCAACTTTTCAAGTAAGCAGTAGATTTGCAGATAATACTCTAACCATATCAGAATAATAGTTGATATAGAGAATATTTGACAACCTCTTTTTAAATTTTTATGTTATTTTATTGGTACATTTTAGATATACACAATGTTAACATTCGTCATAGGGAATTTGTGCCTGTAGGTGATATAACTTGCTTCTTCCTTTTTTTACATTCCACTCACCTTCCCTTCAACCTTTCCTCCCTCCTTGTTTATAAAAGTTTCTTCCCATTTTTATCTATTATTTTTTCCTGTTCCTTTCTTCCTTTTCCCTCCTCCTTCCCTTATTCCCTTTCTCTTTCAAATATTTTCTTCCCATTTCCCAATATCTATTATACATTTTCATCCTTACTTACACTTTTAGTTTCTCATACCAGAGAAACAATGTGGTATTTAAACATGTATGCCCAATTTATTCCACTTAAGAGAATGGTCTCCCTCAAGTTCATCCTTCCTTATGGCTGAGTAGTACTCCATCGTATTAAAAACCACATCTTTATCCATTCATCCATTGATGGGTATTTGGGCTGTTTCCAAAATTTACCTATTACAAACAGTGCCACCATATGTACAAAGCTCCAGTCGCACAGGAAATATAACAAAGAATCAACAACTGCGATCTCATCTTTTTAAAAAGATTTTGCACAGCAAAAGAAGCCACCAACAGAGCAAAGAGACAAATCTATAGTGTAGGAAAAATATTTTGCCAGCTGTTCCTCAGACAAAGGACTAATACCTAGAATATATAAAGAACTCAAAAAATCAGACCAACCAAATTTAAAAACCCAATCCAAAAATGGGCATCTGAAATGAATAGACACTTCTCAGATGAAGAAGTAGAAATGGCAAATAAATATATGAAAAGATGTTCAACATCACTGGTCATTCAAGAGATGCAAATTAAAACAATGCTGAGATTCCATCTCATTCCAGAAAGAATGGCTGTTAGCAAGAAATCAACCATTAACAAGTGCTTGCAGGGCTGTGGGGGAAAAGGAACTCTTAACAATCTCTTACAATACAATATTTAAAAGATCATTCTTTTTCACTCAAAAATGTATATCAGAAAAAAGTTCTAATGACTGAAATTAATACAGGAGTCTTTATTTTTAGAAGTCTTGTTATGATAGTTCTGGCTGGCCTTGAATTCATTATGTAGCCCATGTTGGCCTTGAATTCACAGAAATCCTACCTCAGCTTCTCAAGAGCTGGAATTGCAGGCTTGTAACACCATTGCCAGGAAGAAAATTCTTTTTAAAAGCTGATTCATAGGACATAAATCAGCAACACTTATAGAATGAGTCATAAAATATAGAGAAATATATAGTATAGATACGTGTGTGCATACACACACACACACACACACACACACACACACATATATATAGTATTATTATGTTAGATTTCTATTGCTCTGTAAAAGACTGCCCAAAAATTCAGCAATTTAAAACAACAGCCCTTTATTATTTCACAAAGATCTTGAGAGTCAAGAATCAAGTAGTAGATTAGCTGGATGGTACTGGCTCAGAGTCTCTCATGGTGGAATAGTCCAGATGTCAACCAAGGCTACAGATATCACAAGACTCAGTTGAAACTAGAAAGTACTACTATTCCAAGATCACTTACGTAGTTGTTGACCAATCTCAGGTCCTTGATGGTTGACTGGAGGCTTCAGTTCCTCCCAACATGGGTCTTTCCATACAATGCTTAAAATATGGCAGTTTGTTTGCCTTAGAATAGTGATATGAGAGAGACACACATAGACAGAGAGAGAGAGACAGAGAGAGACAGAGAGACAGAGACAGAGAGGAGGAAGGAGGAGGACGAGGACGAGGACAAAGACGAGGAGGAGAGAGGGAGGCAAGTCACTAAGTTAAAACCACACTACTTGAGGAGAGGAAATTATACAACAACATGACTACCAGAAGATGGGACTATCCAAGGCCATCTTGGAAGATGTCATAATTACTTATAAATTTAAATACATTTACAAATTATACATTTTGAAACATATGTTATATATAATTTGTTTCTTAATTCTTTTTTAAATCTAGGATTCTCTTAAATATTGTACAGGATTGTTCATCAAGAATGCTAATTTCACTTTGACAATTTATTGGTTAATGTTTAGCAAATTATTCTTATTTTCACTAATGTCATAGCCCCGTGTACATTTACCCTTGGGCCCCGTGTACATTTACCCTTGGCACTAATGGGATTCTTTTTCAAATGAAGATGGAGGGAGATGGAGGAATGGGAGGAAAAAGGGGATGAAATGATGAAAATAGAGCTTTTGCAAATGAGAAGGGGACCAACAGTTGGAAGGAGCAGGGAAGGATGGAAAGGATAGGGATGAAGAACAAGAGAAAGAAAAAGTAATTAAATGTATTATGTACATGTACCAACTCCCCATGATAATTATCATCATTACGTACTGAAAACATGTACTAAGAAAAAAAAGCTAATGATTTTTAAATTTCTAAATAATTGAAAACCTAAAAGCAGCAACTACCTGTACTTCTACCTGTACTCCATGTTCCCTACTTTCTTCTCAGAGTAAAAAGATTACTTCAAATACTGAGATAGAGGCCAGAGGGACAGGGGTGGAAGAAAAGAGAGGTGAAAGAGGTGAACAAGCCTGATATCAACATCACTGTGGCTCTTGGTCACGTCAAAGGGAAACTACTGGTTACCAAGTGCAACAGTTTGAATCTTGAACTTTCTTGGCGTAGCCCGTGTGCTCAAGGCTTGGGTCCCAGCCCACAGAACCACTGGCAGTGGTGGAACCTTTAGGAGGTGCAGCCTGGGGGAGAAAGTTAGGTTATTGGGGGTGTTCCTTTAAAGGGAATATTGGGATCCTAGCCCCTTCTTATTTCTCTCTGTTTCCGGGTCACTATGAGGGAGGTGAGCAGCTTTGCCCCACCACATGCTCCCAGCCATGATGTTCTGCTTCACCACAGGCCAAAACCAGGAGATGAACCACCATCAAATGAGACTACTGAAACCATAAGCAAATAAAAATCCTTTTCCTCTTTATAGGTTGATTGTCTCAAGTATTTTGTCACAATAGCAGAAAACATACTAATACACTAACCATCAGCCACTAAGACTACATGCTCATGTACCACGACAGTCACACTTGACTTGAGACCAATGGACAGAATTTTCAATCAATTTTTATAAATGAGACTCTAAATGTGTGCAGTTAGAGAGGTTCTAATCCTCAGAATTTTATAATATTACCATATAGTGTGAGTCCCCACATTATAATTGTTAGAAATCTTCATAGAAAATAATTCAGCCCTTGTTGTCTACAATATATCATGAGCTATGAAGATTCCTGCTTAACTTTTGGCTGCCCGTGTATGACTACTCTGAAGAGTGTATACCTAATCTCCATCTACATGGCTATGCATCATTTATTCTGTGTTAAGTTTAACTCTTAAATTTGACAACTGTAGGGGTTGTGGATGTAGCTCATAGAAAAAATATATGCTTAGCATGTGGGCGGCCCTGGATTCAATCCTCAGCACTCCACCCAAATAATTTGCCATTTGCTTTGCTTATCTTCTGTGCAGTCTTTATAGGGGCTCCCAAATATGGAGCATGTATTACTAGATTGATAGCACCCACACACTTTTCTATCCAGCTGTCAATCTGCAGTTCATGGTACTTTGAAGTGATCTGACGACTTACACTAGAATCTTAATCTTTGAAATAAAGTCATCCAAGTCTGTTTCTGTGTTTATAAAACTGAGAAATACAACTTCCCCCTGAGGATTTTTAAAGTATAAAAATTTGATAAGGTGCATGAAAAAGTTTTATAAAGAGTATTTATTGATGTATTATTAATTTATTATTGTCCTCAATTATACTAGACATAAATTTATCCCATTATAATAAACCCAAGGATTTTTGATCATAATGGCTGCTTATTAAAAGAAATATCTAGTAAATATGTACAATGACTAGAGGCTTGGGAATATCATTGTTAGTTCAAAGTACAGAATACTTTTCAACAATAAATTTGTAAAACAACTTGACTTACAGTAATGCAACTAGAATTAAATCTCAAAATCCTTCAATATCTGTTTTAAGCTATGAAACTAAAGAGAAAGCAGTAGCCAAGGAGGTATGACATGAAACCAGTGCATAAACATTTAGAGGCTTTGCATCCTTCAATCTATTATATGTCCAGGTATAGAAAAAACTCTACAGGCAATGTGATAGGCAAATGAGCCCAGAGACCTGAGTCCTGCTCATGCAAACTCATTGATTATTTGAGATGCCTTCTTTAGCAAGGTGCTTCACACTTGCTTACCAAAGAAAGGTGAGCATTAGACTAGGTCTCGGTTTCTGGAGTATATTTTGTAGCAATGCAAGAATTTACAGATTGCTCCAGGGGATCAGAACAGGGCTAGGGTACTTTGGAATATGTTGGATTCAGGAAACCTTTCTCACTTCTATTTTAGAATATCTCGTAGATTTTTATTTGAAAAAGGACTAATTTATTGTTGTCCTTTGTGCCACAAGCACACCAAACTTGTCCAAAACTAAACTAAATGTTTTCCTCTTTTCTTCATCAAACAAAAAATTGTTATTTAAAAAATAAAAAACTACAATCCACAGAATACATTATTTTTTGAGAAGACCAAACTTATAAAGAGAAAAGGTTTTGATCATGGTTATAAAAGTTTCTCTTGATGGTGGTTGGCCTCATGGTTTTGGGGCCTGTGGTGAAGCAGAACATCATGCCAAGAAGCATGCGGTGTAGCAAAGATGCTCACCTCATGTTGACCTGGAAGCAAAGAGAGAACAAGAAGGGGCTAGGATCCCAAAATCCCCTTTCAGAGGATGTTGTCCCAAACCCTATCTGTAGAGCATCCTAGATGGGAAGGCTCAAAGTCATCTTACCTCTCTCATCTTTCTCACCAGATCCCACAATCCTTGTCATCTAACTAATCACCACCTCTTATCTAGAAATAAATGAAAACATGAATGTAGAAAACACCTAAGGTTTTATTATTATTGGTCAAAAATTTTTAAATGAAAGTTACAATTATACTTGATAAAAATTCTTGAAAATAAAATAATGATTTGGTACCAAACATACTGTATATCCCAACAAGGAGGAGAGGACTGTAAGATATTTATATTCTGATCATTGAAATACCAAAAAAAATTTAAACTAGAAAGCACTTAAACAAAATTAATGCACACTTGTTTCTGTGCTCTAATTTGGAATATGATGAATGATAATTGCTCAAGATATTCAACTGTTAACTATAAGTATTGTCTCATTGTTTGGTTTTTGTTTATTTGATTTCTGAGTGAAATAATTTTTAAACTTGAAGTCTGATGATCATTGAAGCTTCCTGGTATGAAAAATTGTCTTTGTTCACTTCATCTTAAGGTATTTCCATATAGAAAATTTTATTTTTGCATAATTTCTAGAAATATTTGCTATAAAGAACAAAATTCAAGCCCACCCATTCAACCCAGAGCACCAGAGGAAACCGGCAGCAGCTGGTGACCCTCTGGTAGGCCCAACCCTTCAGCCCAGCACACCAGAGGAGCCCAGCCACACAGGCACCAACAGAACTGTGTTTGTGCCCCACCCTGGTGAACAAGAGAAAGAGGGCCTCTCCAAGGCTCCTAGATGAAAATTGAAGCCCACTAGAAAAGTGAAGAAAATCTGGAATAAAGGTACACTATACCACCACAGTTGTTAAGTTAGAAGGACCAGCACCTCACATCAGAACCTCATAGTAGACCTTCGTCTAAGGAACAACAAGTGAAAAGTTTTTCCTCCATTGTGTGTTGTCTCTTCACACTGTCAGTCATTTCTCTTGCTATGCAGAACCTTTTTAATAAGACATCACCCTAGTTGATTGTTTGTGTTACTTCATGAGCAACTAAGGTTTTGTTCATAAAGTCACTTCCTATGTCAATGTCTTCAAGAGTTCTACCAAAACTCTCTTCCAGCTGGCTTAGTGTTTCTGCTTTAATATTTAGATCTTTAATCCATTTTGATTTTAGTTTAGTGCAAGGTGAGAGAGGTATGGGTCTAGTTTTAATCTTTGGCAAGTTGAAACCTAATTTTTCCAGCACCATTTATTAAAGAGCCTATCTTTCTTCCAGTGAGGGTGTTTTGCTCCTTTGCCAAAGATGATGTGGCTGAGTATGTGTGAAGTTGTTTCTACATCTTCTAATCTGTTCCACTGGTCCTCGGGTGTTTTTTTGCTAGTACTATCCTGTTTTTATCACAGTAGCTTTGTAGTATAATTTCAAGTTGGGGATTGTGATACCCCCTACCTTCTCTTTATTGCCTAGAATTGCTTTTGCTATTCTAGGTCTCTTCTTGTTATAAATGAATTTTTGGATTGTTTTCTCAAGGTCTTTTTTTTTTTTTTTTTTTTGTACCACAAATCAAACTCGGGTCCTTGTGCTTGCAAGGCAGGCGCCGGAACCACTGAGCCAAACCGCAGCCCCTCTCCAGGTCTTTTAAGTGTGTTGCTGGGATTTCAATTGGAATTGCATTGAATCTATATAGCAGTTTTGGAAGTATGGCCATTTTCACTATGTTGATACTACCCAGGAGCAAGGGATGTCTTTCCATTTTCTGATATCCTCTTCAATCTCTTTTTTTAGAATGCTATTGTTTTCAGAGTTTAGGTCTTTGATTTCTTTTGTTAAATTGATTCCTAGGTATTTCAATTTTTTGGATCCTATTGTGAAAAAAGTTGTTTGATCCATTTCTCTCTCAGTGAGTTGGTTGTTCGTGTACAGGAAAGCTATTGATTTTTGTGTGTTGACCTTGTATCCAGCTACTTTACTGAATTTGGTTATTAAGTCTATAAGACTTTTGGTGGACTTCTTGGAGTCTTCCATGTAGAGAGAGTATCATGTTATCTGCAAATAATGACAGTTTGACTTCTTCATTTCTGATCTTTATTCCTTTTATTTCTTTCCCTTATCTAACTGCTGTGGTTAATGTTTCCAAAACTATATTGAACAGGAGTGGTGATAGTGGACATCCTTGTCTTGTTCCTGATTTTAGT
This sequence comes from Fukomys damarensis, assembly GCF_012274545.1. Lineage (NCBI taxonomy): Eukaryota > Metazoa > Chordata > Mammalia > Rodentia > Bathyergidae > Fukomys > Fukomys damarensis. The sequence continues at coordinate 23,054,139 of NW_022900943.1, read as the reverse complement.
GTGAAGAATTTCAGGTTTTGACTATTTAGGATGATACTGGCTATTGGTTTTTCATAGATTGTTTTTATCACATTGAGGTAGAAACTGTCTATTCCAATTTTCTGTAGGGTTTTATCATGAATGCATGTTGGATTTTATTGAATGCTTTTTCTACATCTGCTGAGATTATCATATGGTTTTTGACTTTGCAACACAAGCCCACAAGGCAAGAAGAGTACTGTGTGACATATTTCAAGCCCTAATAGAAAACAATCTCCAACCCAGATTGATGTACCCTGCAAACAGTATTTCAAAATTGATGTAGAAATGATAATTTCATGACAAAGAGCACCTTAGGAATTTCAGGAACACTAAACCAGCATGCCAAAAAATTTCAAACATTATCCTAGGAAAAGGCAACAAGGATCACAACCCCAGGAAGCTCAGCAGAATGAATCTATCAGGCACAACAAGAAATTAAATGCAAAGGGAAAAACTCCAACAAAAAGGAAAAGATATGACAAGGATAAATCAATACATATCAGTTATAACCATCAAAGTGGGTGGTCTCAATTCACCAATCACAAGAAATAGACTGGCAGAATGGGTCAAGAAGCAAGATCCAAGAACATGCTGCACACAAGAAACACACTTAATTCATAAAGAAACTCATAGACTGAATGTTAAAGGGTAGAAAACAATACTCCACGTGACAGGAACTTGAAAAAAAGCAGGAATACCTATCCTCTTTGCAAATCAAGTGGATTTCAAACCAACACTGATTGAGAGACAAAGAAGGACACTACATACTTCTAAAGGGAACTATCCAAGAGTAAGAGATGACAATCATTAATGTATATGCACCAAACAAAAGTGCACTCAACTATATAAAACAAATACTCATGGACATGAAAAATCAAATAAATACTAATACAATGGTAGTGGGGGACCTCAATAGATAGATTAACCGGACAAAAAATAAAAAATGAAATACTAGAACACAATCAAACTCTTGGACAAATGAACTTAACAGATATTTACAGATTATTCCACCGCATAAAATCAGAATGCACATTCTTTTCAACTGCACATGGATCATTCTCCGAAATAGATCATATACTCACTCATAGAACATGTTTAAGTCAATGCAAAGGAATTGAATTATCCCATTTAGTCTCAGAACATAGTGCGATGAAATTGGAGATCAACAGCAAAAGAAACCACAAGAATTTCATAAGTAAATGAAAATTGAACAGCACACTTCTGAATAACCTATGGGTCACAGAGGAAACTAAAGAAGAAATCATTCATGCCAGGGATTTAGCTTAGTGGTTCTGCCACCTGCCTCACAAGCGCAAGGACCTGAGTTCAATTGCTGGTACCCCCCCCCAAAAAAAAAGAAGAAGAAGAAATGAGACAGTTCCTACAATTAAATAACAATGACAATACAATATTTTGGAATCTATGGGACACAATGAAAGTAGTCTTATGAGGGAAATTCGTAGCAGCGAATATTCTATTAGGAAACTCGAGCAAGCTCAATTACACAACCTGATGCTGAAGCTCAAGTTTATAGAAAAAGAAGAGCAGGACAAACCCAAACCTCATACAAGGGAGGAAATCATAAAAATCAGGGCAGAAATTAATGCAACAGAGACTACAAGGACAATACAAAAAAAATCAATGAAGCCAAGAGTTGGTTCTTCAAAAGAATAAACAAAATTGACAAACCCTTAGCCAATCTTATCAATAAAAGTAAAGAAAAGACCTAAATCCATATAATTAGGAATTGAAAGGGTGAAATTACAATGTATCCAGGAGAAATCCAGAGGATCATCAATACCTGCTTTGAGAACCTACACATCAATAAGATGGGAAATACAATAGAAATGGACAGATTCCTAGATATGTATGAATTACCAGAGTTGAACAAAGATAACCTAAAAATTCTAAACAACCCAATATCAATCAATGAAATTGAAAATATAATTAAAAGCTTACCAACTAAGAAAAGCCTGGGTCCTGATGGCTTCACTGCTGAATTCTATAAGATATTTAAAGACAAACTATTGTCACTACTGTTTAAACTCCTCAGTGAAATTGGAAAGGAAGCAATACTTGCAAATTCATTCCTGGAAGCAAGCATCACCTTGACCCCCAAAGCAGAGAAAGACCCAACTGAAAAAGAGAACTATTGGCCAATCTCACTAATGAACATAGATGCAAAAATCCTTAATAAGAACCTAGCAAATAGCATACAGAAGCTCATACACTCTGACCAAGTGGGATTCATCCCAGGGATGTAGGGATAGTTCAACATATGCAAATCAACAAATGCAATACACTATATTAATAGATCTGTTATCTATATATGCCTAATCCACAGGACTGGGAAGAGATCCATGAGAGCTACAGGTCACTTGGTACTTTCCATCTACCAGATATTATTTCTACTTCAAAGTGTTTAACACAGACGAGTCTTCATGGCAACCCTGTATAGCTAGTAAGCTTATTATGTCTCATTTTGTAGTTAATACTACAGTTAATTAATGGCAGAAATGAGATTGAAACGTGGAAGTCTGAGCCTGTTGAGAGGGATATCATATAAAGTATACCAGCGTGTAAATATGTGAGGGACAAAGGAGAGGTGAAGTCAAGATTTTCAAAGAATTAATGGGATACAGCAAATGAGAAAAAAATGACAAGCCAACAATCATACCATTGTCAATAACATTTTTCACTTCCTATTAAGCTCATAGCAAAATTAAGGTGACATTACACATTATAGTCAAGACTACAGTCACATCTGGAAAATGCTTTTAGAACAAAGTCTCATTAGAGAACTAAACACTATCTCCAGGGGAGTAATAGATAATAATATAATGGTAGCACAATGGATAAGACTATTACAAACTGAAGAAAGAGTATATGGAAATAGTACTCCACAGAATTCACCAGTAAGTAATGAGATCATTACCAGGCAGTATTTCAAGGCTTATAATAGCAACATTTCTCTTCATATGTATAATTAGAGAATAATTCTCTAAAATTTAAAATGAAAAAGGACCCTAGACACAATATAGTCCAATTCCTTTATTTAATAAATAATTATGCTTTTTAAAAGATTTCTGAAACAATTTGAGCACAGACAAAATGAGGCAATCCTTGCTAATTTTATTAAGTATAATAATATTACTATTACTTTTGTCCTTTTTAAAAATGCTTTGTATTAGAGTTATATATTAAAATTCTTATAAGTGAAACATGCGAAGCAGGGTTAATGGATAAAACAAGATTGGAAAAATATTGACCATTGATTAAGCTAATTGATTAATCAAAATGCTTCCTCTACTCTTGTGCTTGCTTGAAATTTTCATAACATTTTAATTGTAGCCTAAAAGACATAAAGAGGCAGTTTACTAAATGACACATAAACCCACCAACCATAGTCAGCCTCTTTTCTAGTAAGAGAAATAGAAATAACAAGCTGTATTTAGGACCTGTGTGGTTAGTAAATATCCAAAACTTTGGTAACACTATCTTGTGACTGAACTAAGGGGAAATAGATGCTCAAATATGTAGCTGATAGCAGAAAAGTGATTGCACTATTTGGGTCAAATTGTGCTCTGCAAAAAGATGTGTTCAAATCCTAATCCCTAGTACCTGTTAATGTGAATATTTAGAAATAGGGTCTTTGCAAACATAATCAAGTTAAGATGAAGCCATGATGGGTTAGGGCGGACACACACGAATCCAATAACCAGTGTCCTTATAAGAACAGGGAAATTTAGACATAGACACACACAGAGGAAGAACATCATGAGAAGATGAAGGCAGAGGGTGGAGTAATGAAACTACAAGTCAAGGAACATCATCACTATAAGCAACCAACAAAAGCTAGGAAGAGTCAAGAAGAGATGCTCTCCTAGAGGATGTAGGATATCACACAGTCTTAAGATAGTATTTTGAAGATCTAAGATGTTAAAATAATTCAAAAGTATAAAACTATCTGATCACTCCTAATTTATTTCATTTTGTAAATCAAATGTTATTAAATATATTCAAATGTTTCTTACACAAAAGTCTCTATATTATACTCTCTTGAAACTTGCTTTTTCTCTTAATAGTATATTGTGTGAATAACACATATTATTTCACAGAGATCTTTACTTTTTTTAAACTGCTGAATTTAGTTGTTCCATTGTATTAATATACCATAATGTAATCAACTCCTTTTCAATTGGTGAACATTTAGGCTGTTTAGCATGTTTGGTACAAATAACACAATTTTAAACAATCACATTTGCCCTACATATCTCCTGCTGTACACTTCAAATCATCCCCTGATTCCTAGTACAATGTAAGTGCCATTTAAATAATTGTTATACTATCCTGTTTAGGAACTAATGACAAGAAAACATTCTGTTCATATTCAATACAGTAACAATATTTTCCAAATATTTTCAGTCCACCATTGGTGAAATTCATGGCACAGAACCCACAGATATAAATACCTGAATGTATTATCTGACCATGTCACTTTTATATGTTTTTTATTAATTTTATCAGTACATTTTAGGTACAGTGGACCACTGAGTTACAAACAGCTTGACATATGAACAACTTGAGTTACAACCAGATTTTGTTTTAACTTATGAACAAAGTCTTGAGTTACAAACCAAATGACAGCCACTTCTGCTTCTAGAAGGTCTCAGATAAAAATTTAACCCTCAAAAGGAAGATTTGGAATATGCCAGTGACTTCTTCCTGGCATTAACTAGCATGAGTGTTTCTGGCACGTTAGATATTTTACCATTTCATGTCAACCATGACTACAATGAAATAAGCTGTTTGAGTAACAGAGTGAAGGCATCCCTGGTCCTTAACAGCAGTTTACACACAGCAGGTAATCAAAACATGCTACAAAGAGTGAAGGCATCCCTGGTCCTTAACAGCAGTTTACACACAGCAGTTAATCAAAACATGCTGGTTAATGTGAAATAGGAAGAAAAGGGCTAAAGGTGTAGGGAAAGTGGGAAGGGTAGGAGAAAGGTAATAAGGGAAAGAAAAAAATATGACAAAATGAAAAAATGGAAATAAAGTGTTTGTAAATGGGGAGGGGAGCAGGGGGTGAAGGGAGGGCAGGGACAAGGGTCAAAAATGAGAACCAAGACCTGTCATGTAGAGGTACAAGATCCCAATAATGAATGTAGCTGTACTGTATTCCTAAAATGTACCAATAAACTCAATAAAAGAAAAAAATTTAACCCTTAAAGAGTTCAAGAAGGAACATTAGAACATCCTTTTCTGTGTGGGGTTAATTGAGAAATCCTGAGCCAATGTTTCTGTAAGGATACTGAGATCTGCCTGTGTACAGGAGACTTTAAAGGCTGTGTAGAGGAGCCTGAGCCAATTCGCCAACTGGAGTACAACCACCCTCATGAATGAATTGACTTTGCAAGTCAAGGGTCCACTGTATTCATAATGATAATATTCATCATAAGGAATTTGTACCCGTACATGATATATCTTCATTCTTCTATTTTCCATTCCCCTCCCCTCCCTTCAGCCCCTCTTCCACTCTTTATTTATGAAAAGTTGTTTTCATTTTTCATTCTATTTTTTCTTTTCTCCTCCTTCCTTTCCCCCTCCTCCCTTCCTGTTCCCTTTCTCATTTAAACATTTTCTATCCATTTTCCAATACCTATTACACATTTTGGTCCTTATTTACAGGTTTCTAACACCAGAGAAACTATGTGATGTTTAACATGTGTGTCTGGTTTATTTCACTTAAAAGTATGGTCTCAAGGTGCATCCATTTAGCTAAAAATGTCTCCAGTTTATCCTTCTTTATGGCTCAGTAGTCCTCCATTGTACAAACAAACCACATCTTCTTTATCCATTCATCAGCTGATGAGAATTTGGGCAGTTTCCAAGATTTAGCTGTTAAAGATTCTGCTGCTATAAACAAGGATGTGTATATATTGTTGTGGCATGATGCTTTTATTTCTTTCGGGAAGATACCAAGAAGGGAAATAGCTAGATTGAATGGAATCTCTAGTTTTACTTTTTTGAGGAATCTCCACATTGATTTGCACAGTGGTTATACGAGTCTACACTCCCACCAACAGAGGAGAAGGGTTCCTTTATCCCCAGCCCCTCCAGCATTGTCATTGGTTGATTTCTTGATAATAGCCATTCTTTCTGGAGTGAGACAGACTCTCAGCATTGTTTCAATTTTCAGGTCTCAAATAACTAGTGATAATGAACATATTTTGATATATTTATTTGCCATTTCTACTTCTTCATTTGAGAAATGTTTCTTCATTTCAGGTGCCCTTTTTTTTTTTTTTTTTTTTTTTTTTTTGGTTTGGGTCTTTAAATTTGGGAGGTCTGATTTTTTTTTAAGTTCTTTGTATAATCTGGATAGTAGACCTTTGTCTGAGGAAGAGCTGGTGAAATAGCTGCTGGAGATCAGTGTGTCTGTACCCAGGACACGACTTCTCCTACAACACAAACGGCTCTTCCCATGCAATACTCAGGTCCCACCACACTCGATGCACAGAGAGATCCTCATGTTGGCAGCTCTCCAGCTCCCCCTTTCTTATAAAACTACTCCAAGTTTCAAGAACAACATATGTCATGAAAGGGGATGACAAAAGCAAGCAAACAGAAAAACTGATTTCAAATGAACAGATGGGGGAAGAAAGAGAACTTTAAGTCCCTGGTTGACATCCACTGAGAAACTCAAGAAGTTATTTCTTTTTGAAATGATAGCACAATACTATGAAAAAAGAAACATTCTTGGACATGAAAGAACTCTCCAATATTAAAACTATCATTGAAAGTAGTAAAAAAGACTTTTTTATTTTAGTTCAGAAACTAAAAACAGTCAAAATTTAATATCTGACTATACACAAATTTAAAAATATTTGCATTGGAAAAGCACCAAGATCAAAATCAAAAGAAAAATTGCAAACTAGAAGAAATTATTTGCAACATATAGTCACAAACAAGAGCTATGGTCCATGTTATCTAAACCACTTATCAATTAAGAAGAAAAAGAGAGAAAGAAAATACAGTAGAAAAAGTAAGATAAAGAAGTAACTCATAGAGAAAGAAAACCACATGACCCTGACTCATTAAAAGAACTGGTGTCTCACTATAGTAAAAGAAATGGAAATTAGAACACTAACATGGCATTTCTCGCCTATCAGACTGGCAAAAATCCAAAAACTTGACAACATACTCCGTTGGCAAAACTGAAAAGAAATACATTAGTTATTAGATTGGAAAATAGTACAGCTGTGTGGAGGAGTGTTTGATAAATGATAAAATAAAAGTACATATGCATTTATTCTATAACACAGCCACATCACTTCCAGAGTTCCACCCTAAACACATACTAGGACCAGGGATTTAGCTCAGTAATGCCACATCTACATCACAAACTCAAGGTCCTGAGTTCAATCCCAGGTACAAAAAAAAAGAAAGCCACTCAGAGCTGCCATTATACACCAACCCACATATAAAACAATATATGATCAAAACTATTCATCATAGCATAATCTGCAAAACTGAAATACTAGAATCAATATTAAGTGTGCATTAGTCAGAGACTAGCCAAACAACTATGATATATCTATAAAATGGACAAACTCTAAGAATTGGTGTGAAATGATATTCAAGATACATTGCTTACTGAACAATCAAGGGGCTATCTACCTTTATTTCAACAAAAAGAGAAAAAAGAATATCATGTGTGTTTGATTAGTTTCATCAAAATAAATACAGTAATAATCCAATGACTAAGGACATGATTGCTTGTTAGAAGGTAGATGGGAATACAGTGGCAGGGCTGGAGATGGAAGATTTCTCTGAGTAGCCTTTTTTATTTTTATGTGTGAAACATTTATATAAGTTAAGGTTTACCCAGGAAATAAAAGTACATTGTATTAATGCTTAGAGTCAGATGTAGAAGAGTGCAAGACACCTGTCTGCACGCTGGAGACCCAAGGAATCAAGCCTAGGGCTTGGAGCCCACTGCAATGCACAGTGCAAGTCTGAATCAGGAGGATTCTACACCAGAAAGGCCCAAGGCCAGTGCCAGAAGCTGCAGTGTCTGTGCCAAAGGGCTGGAGGATCTGAGCAAGAAAGCTGAGGGATCTGCACTGGAAGCCAGGAGACAACATCCAGAAAAAAGACAAAGATTGAAGCTTCCCTGAAGAAAGAAAGCAGCCAAAACTCCTTGGAAGGAAAACTGCCAAAATTCTTGCAAAGTAAGGCAGCCACAAGGAAGCTCCTTCAAAAAAGATAAGCTGAAATCTTTCCGTCCCATTTTCCGTCTCTACCGTTCAGACAACAAACCTCCTTTTAAGGGGATCGTCCACACCCAGAACCACACTGACACAATTCGGCTCTGTTCCCACTCAAGTTGACAATTAGTTAATTAACCACACACACACTATTACTTGAACAGAAAGAATTTAATATAAAGCGCTGTTAACTGCTATGAAGTTGTTATCTACTGTAGTGCTACGGTTCGGATATCATTTTCCTCCCAAGGTTCCTGTGCTGGGAGCTTGGTGGTGGCCCCGGGAGGCAGTGAGGAAGCTGTAAGATGTACAGTCCAGTGGGAAGCCGTGACGTCGTTGGACTCATGCTGTTGGGAGAGATTACTGTATTTCCCATGGGATCCTTGTAGCTCTCAGGAGAAGGTTGTTGTAAGAGCCTAAACCTGGCCCTGGTAGTCTCACTGGCTTCCTATTTGATGATGTAATCTCTTCCTTCATGTGTGCAACTGCCATTGCCATCTGCTATGAGGGCATGCAGCCAAGGGAGGCGGCACTCCACAGATCCTGTGCCACGCTGTTTGAACTTTGGGCCTCTCAAATTATTAACTAAATAAACCTCTTTTCTTCATAAAGTTAGCCTGCCCTGGCGTTTCAGCTTAGGAATTAAATGGGACTTAATATAACTATATGACCAAAAAGGTAAAAAGAGAGAATACTACATTATCAAAATGGCAGGAATCATTGCCACCTTTTAGACAGGAGAATAATGAGAAGTCATTGGATTACTGAATTTAGAAACTGGTAAAATTTGGAAGAACTCTGCTGAGCCAAAGCTCCAGAACTTGGAGGGAGAGTCCACCTCGAGCTCTGAGAAAGAGCCCCGTGTGGTGTTAGGCCAAGGCTGGTTTTGCACCTACTGGAAAGCACCAAACTAACTTCACCTTCTTAGCTAAGGAACTTAGGCTGCTCAGTGAAAATGTATGGCAGGGTGATATGCACAGGACCAGGAAGCAGACAAAAGCCCCCAGGTTAATACAAGGAGGAAGGAACAAATTCCTTCTTAATCCTCCAGTCTTGCTGTCACCCTCTCGCATTCTATGTGAAAGTCATAGCAAGAATCACCTGGAAAAACAGACACGTAGTTCGCAGAGTCCCAGCCCCAGAATCAAAAAGCAGACATGGTGAAGAAAGCTGAAACAAATAACTATAGAGTGTAAAGGTTTTATATATTCAAAAATTAAGTTAATTCACAGAGAAAAAGCAATCCATAAAATTGAAAACAAGCAGAAACAAATGAAACTAACTATTAAAATCAGTGGCCACCCAGAGAAAAGAATTGTTTCAAGTGCAATAAACTGACTGCTAATTCTTACTATGATACACACACACACACACACACACACACACATATAGTCTAAGAACAAAAAGAACTACAGAGATAATGTGAAATTCGACTCAGCATTTTTTAGTTGGGAAAAACATTACACTTTTAAAATTATCATGCACATTAGGAAAATGCAAATGAGTACATTAATAATATTAGAAACAAAGGTTGTTCTGTGTTACAAAAATATATACCAGCATGTGTTTTAAACCCCAAATCATATTAAATTTAACTGGAAACAGAATAAAATTTTTAAAGATTTCTCTAGCTTTATTTATTGGAAAAGATCAGAAGCAATGAAATCTAGTATCATAAACACACTCAGCAGCCAGATCTTGATCTCTAAATATCGTTCTCTCTCCACTACAAGAAACCAGGTCACCTTGTAGAAATGGCTGACCCCATATTTAGGGTAAAGAAAATACACAACAAGCTGGGATATCTTGCACCTAAAAAAGTAAGAACACACCCAAAATCCAACTGACTCACAACAAAAGGACACAGTTTATTGCGCCGACTTCCAATCTTTAATTTGGGGACAACTGTACTGTCCAAAAATAGTAATTATTATGAATTATTTTTAAAAATAGATATTACTTGACTTTACAGTGAAATTCAAAATGAGAGTAAAAGGTGGTAAAAGAGCTTCTATGTAAACTAGCACCTGTCAACAAACATAAAAGTAAAGAACTAGAAGGTCACCATTTTGCAACTTCTAAGATAATCATTGACTTAGATAAATGCCATCAATTGATGTTAAAAACCATCTGGTAAAAGATTTTTGGAAACCCCACTCACCCCAGAGATTATTTACTAATGTATCATTTCCTTGGGGTGGTCTGGTCATCATTCTAACAAATCAATCAGACTTAGTATTACTCTGTTTGGAGACCTGATATGATGTGCCTTTTTACCTGACACAGTATGAGATACACAACTAAATCCACAAAGTATTCATAGAAAATTATTTTAGCCAAATAAAATCAATTCTTCAGGCTTGAGTTAGAGGAAATATAGCACATGAACTAACTCAAATGACACCATGAAGACACAATCAGATAAATCCAAAATGTGGAACATTCTCCAAGAAAGACTGAGTCATATCAACTACATGAAGAGTATGAATCTAGATTGGATCCATGTTTTGTTTCAAAATATACAAAAGATATTCTTTGGACAATTGAAAAAATCAAATATGGGCTACTATAATGTGATGTTATTAAATATTGTTAATTTTTCAGTTATAATCAAAGTATTGTGATATTGGAGAAAATGTCATTCTTAGAAGATGTACTCTAGTATTTAAAAGTTAGTGGTCATATTTATAGCTTAGTCTCAAAATAATCTAGAGGAAACATGTATATGTATATAAAAAGAGATGGGTAAATGTGGCTAAAAGCTAACATTTGTTGAAATTAGGTAAAGGTTATCTGGATATTTGTTATATTCTCTTTTTTAGGAAGTCTTAAATTTTTTTACAATAAAAAGCTAGCTTAAAATGTAAATTGCAAAAGTTTTGAAAAATTAATAGAGAAGTACAACAGTAATCTAAGAAATAGGTGGAGGGGTAGAGGAGTGACAATGTAAAGTCCAAGGGGATTAGATTAAGAATTTCAATATCTGCATAATCAACACAGCAAAAAGAGAGAAATGGAAAATGTTGAGTAAGAGATTATCAAAGAAAAAATGAAATACTTTTCACAAAGTTGAAACATACAGTTCTTCTAATTGAGTAGTTATAATGAAAACGGAAGTATTAAAAAGACACTGAGATCAATTTTTCCTTTTAGGATTTCAAACATCCAATAACAAACAGAAGAACATAAAGCATTCACAGAAAGGAACAATCAAGTATACCAGTATCTGTCTTATCATGAATGCCAAAAAATCATGCAATAATGTTTTATAAACCAAAGGGAAAATAATTTTGAATCCAAAATTCTACAGCCAAACTATCAATTCAAGCAAGAATCCAAAATAAAATCATTTCCAACTCAAACATTTACTGTCCACACAGCCTCTCTAAGGAATTACTTGAAGATGTGTATTGGCAAAATAAAAATAAAATTCAAAAAATAAGAAATCGTAGGTTACATGAAGTAATGAATGTTTACATCCCAGGTTTGGTGCTATACATTAGATCAACAAAACAATCCAGAAATCGCAGAAACTCAAAGAAACCCAAGATAACCACCATTTAAAAGGCTGTTGACCAATCGTATACCAGCATTCCAACAAGTAAAATGCTGAACAAACTGAAAGATCAACTACTCTTCTCAGCTACACAGGAGAACTCAAGTAACAGGGCAAATTGCTGACACAAAAACTAGAGATACAGTTACAAAGAGATAATCACAATTGATCAGAGTAGAAACTCCCTGGAACCCAATACACAGCAGGAACACCTCAACTGAAACTGATGAACCAGCAAAGGCTCAGTATGGAAAAATCTGAAAGAAAAACAAATCCCCACTCTTTGGGGAAACTCCATACATTTGTGAATTTTACCTTCTGGAACTCAATCGGATTTGCACATTAAATATGAGAGAGAAATCCTCTTTTGTTTGTGCCCATCAGAGGGGAAAATGAACAACTTTAAAACATAACAGCATACCCTGTTCATCAAAAGGTTTGGCCTTAGCAGAAACTATGTAACCAGATCCTAGCTAGTTTTGTTATCACTGTTCACTACTGGGAGACGAGAAATACCCAACACAACCCACCTAAACCATCCTATCCAACCTCAGTGAGGAAACACTTAGAATGTACTTGTTAAATTCATCTTCCAGAGATATATGTTCACTAAAAGACTGAGAAAGAATCATGGGACTGCAGTACATTCACCCTCCTACATCTTTCAACCACATTACCAAAGGCTACTTTATTAGTACAGTGCACATTTGCAGGACGTGTTTACACTCCTTGGGGGGAGCTGGCACATCTGTATAACACATCTTAATTCCTCCCGTCATCCCCTTTCCTTCTCATCCCTCCCTGCTTACTCAAACTACTGATCACCTTAGCAGCTAAGAAAAATCTATCACCCTACATCCTATTGTTTGTCTTTCATTTTGCTCTTTATTTATGTTTTAGGTATTTCATATAAGAGAAACCATGCAATATTTAAGTTTGTGTGTCTGATTTATTTCACTTAATATGATCTCAAGGGGCATCCATTTCACTAAAAATGATTCAAGTTTATACTTCTTAATGGCAGAATAGTACTCCATTGTGCATAAATACCACATTTTCTTTCTCCACTAATTTGTTGATGGGCAAATACGCCATTTCCAAGATTTAGCCATTATAAACTGTGCTGCTATAAACAAGAATATACATGTATCCCTTTAACTTTTTCAGAAAAATACCTAGAAGGGGAATAGCTGGGTCAAATGGAATTTCTATCTTTAGCTTTTGGAGGACTCACTATACTTATTTCCGTAGTGGTTGTATAGGTCTACTTTTTCCCAGAAATCTGGCTAGCATCTGTTATTTTTTTATTAATTGACAATGGCCACTTTTTCTGGGGTAAGATAGAATCTCAGTTACTTTAATTTGCATCTCTCTAATGGCTAGAAATACTGAACATTTTTTCATGTATTTACTGACTGTACTTCTGTGAAGTATACATTCATTCTACTTGCCTATTTTTTGATTGGGTCTTTCATTGTGGGGGTCTAATTTTTTTAGTTCTTTATTCTATTTGTTAGTCTCCCTGAATAGCTGGCAAAAACTTTATCCCATCTGTAGATTCTCTTTTCATTCTGTTAGTTGTTTATTTTGCTGTAAAAAAGCTTAATTTGGCATGATCCCATTTATTGATTCCTGGTACTATTTCTTGTACAGCCGGGGTTCCACCCAGAAAGTACTTGTCTATGCCTCCTATAACTTCAAAAGTTTCACATGTTTTATCTTCCAACAGGGTAAGAGTTTATATTTTAACATTTAGTCCTTTGATCCATTTTTAGTTTAGTTTAGTATATGGTGAGAGACACGAATCTAGCATACATCTTCCACATGTGGATAGCCAGTTTACCCAGCACCATTTATTAAAGACGCTGTCTCTCCTCCAGTGTGTTTTTTGCCCCTTTATCAAAGATCAAATTGTTACATTTTCTTTAGGTTCTTTATCCTCTATTCTGTTTAATTGGGCCTCACATCTGTTTTTGTGCCAGTACTGTGCTATTATCATTGTAGTTTTGTCATATAATTTCAAGTCTGGTACTGTGTCACCTCCTACTTTGCTCTGTTGCCCAGGATTGTTCTTGCTATTCTGGGTCTTTATAGTTCTATATGAATTTTAGGATTTTTTTTCCAGTTCTGTGAAGAATGTTATTGCCATTTTGATTGAATTGCAGTAAATTTGAATATTAATTTTGGAAGTATGCTCATTTTTACTATATTCATTCTGCCTATCCAGTAACAGGACATATCTTTCCATTTTCTGATATTCTCTTTGAACTCCTTTTCCAGAGTACTACAGTCATCACTGCAGAGGTATTTCATTTCTTTAGTTAGGTTAACTCCTAAGTCTTTAATTTTCCCTGGTGCAAATGTGAATGGTATTTTTTCCTAATTTCTTTTTCGGTGGATTTATTATTAGTATATAGTAATACTATTTATTTTTGTGTGTTGATTTTGTATCCTACTACATTGCTGGATTTGATTCTTAATTCCAAGAGGATTTGGCGACTTTTTGGGGTCTTCATTTTTTAATTTGTATTTTATTAGTACATGTTTTCAGAACACAGAGTTTGCATTCATCTTGGGGCATAAGCATATGTACACAGCCCAGCTTCTTTCTTTTTTTAATCCCCTCCCCCTTCCCACCTCCCTCCATTCCTCTGTCTCTAAATCCTTTTCCCCTTTTTCATTTTTTATTACTATTCAGGCTCACGTTTATGACATATAATATTCACATTCAGTGGGGATACCTGGTACAGTAAATAGCATACCTTGGTTCTTACTTCCCTTCCCTTTCCCTTCTCCCCGCACCCTCAAACTGCTGGATGCTTTCTCATGAGCAAAATATCTATCCCCTAGTTTCCTTCTATTCATCCTTTATTTTGCTCTTTTTTTGTACTCTGCCTCATTCGAATGAGAGATACTATATGATATTTAAGCTTGTGTGTCTGATTTGTTTCACTCAGCATTATATTTTCCAGATGTATCCATTTTCCTACAAATGTCTTGAATTCATTCTTTATAGTGAGCACTATTCCATTGTGTATATATTTTTTCATGTATTTCTGTGTCTGCTATATAAAGATTATGCCACCTGCAAATAATGAGAATTTTACTCCTTCCTTTCCTATACACATTCTTTTATTTCTTTTTCCTTGCCTGATTGCTCTGACTAATGTTTCAAGTACTATATTGAACAGGAGTAGGGATAGTGGACATCCTTGTCTTGTTTGGGCTTTTAGAGGGAAAGTTTTCCATTTTCTCCCCCATTAATATGATGTTGGCAGGTTTATCATAAGTGGCTTTTATCAGATTAAGATACGGTCCTTCTATACCTGCAATCAGTGTTTTATTATGAATGGATGTTGAATTTTGTAAAAGGATTTTGCTGTGTCTATTAAGAAGATCATGTGCTCAACATGCATCCATTTTCCTATGAATGACTCTAATTTCTCATTCTTTATGGCTAAGTAGTATTCCATCTTATACAATGAGAAATTAGAGTCATTCATAGGAAAATGGATACATATTGAGGATATACTCCTAAGTGAAATAAGTCACACGTGTGTAAATATCGAATAGTTTCTCTGGTGTGAAAAGCTATAATAGTACATAAGATCCTAATGAGATAACTGACCAGGTGAAATAGGGCTAAATGTGTAAGGAAAATGAGAAGGGTAGGGGAAAGGTAATAAAGGAAAAGAAAAAAATATGACAAAATGAAAAAATTGAAATAAAGTGTTTATAAATAGGGAGGGGAGAAGGGGGTGAAGGGAGGGCACAGACAAGGGGAAAAAATGAGAACCAAGACCTGTCATGTAAAGGTACAAGATCCCAATAATGAATATAATTGTACTGTATACCTAAAATGTACCAATAAACTCAATAAAAGAAAAAAAAAAGAAAAACCACATCTTTATCCATTCTCCAACTGATGGGCAAATGGGCTGTTTCCAAGTTTTAGCTATTGCAAACTGTTACTGCTATAAACATGGGTATGCATATATCACTGTGATATGATTCTTTTAATTCTTTTGGAAAGATACCCAGCAGAGGGATGACTGGGTCAAATGGAACCTCTAGTCCCAGCTCTTTGAGGTATCTCCATATTGATTTCTACAGTAGTTGCACCAGTCTGCACTCCCACCAACAATGGAGAAGGGTTCCTTTCTCCCCACAACCCTGCCAACATTTTTTATTGGTTGATTTCTTGATAGCAGCCATTCTTTGTGGGGTAAGGTGGAATCTCAGTGTTGTTTTTATCTGCATCTCTCAAATGACCGGTGATGTGGAACATTTTTTCATATATTTATTTGGTGCTTTTACTTCTTTGTCTGAGAAGTGTCTGTTCATTTCAAGTGCCCATTTTTTAACTGGGTCCTTATATTTGAGGGGGCTGATTTTTTTTGAGTTCTTTATATATTCTAGATTAAGAATCCTTTGTCTGAAGAGCAGCTGGTAAAAATTTTTTCCCACATTGTAGGTTGTCTCTTAGCTCTATTGATGGTTTCTTTTGCAGTGCAGAAGTTTTTTAATAAGATGAGATCCCAGTTGTTGATTCTTTCTGCTAGTTCCCATGCTACTGAGGATTTGTCTTTTCCTATGCCAATGTCTTCAAGAGTTCTGCCTAACTTACCTTCCAGCAAATTTATGGATGCATATTGAGGATATACTCCTAAGTGAAATAAATAAGTCACACATGTATAAATACCGAGTAGTTTCTCTGCTGCGAAAAACTATAATGGTACATAAGATCCTAATGATATAATTGATAATGTGAAATAGGAAAAAAAGGCTAAAGGTGTAGGGGAAGTGGGAAGGGTAGGGGAAAGGTAATAAGGGAAAAGCAAAAAAATGAGAAAATGGAAATAAAGTATTTGTAAATAGAGATGGGAGGAGGGGTAAAGGAAGGGCAGGGAAAAGGGGAAAAAATGAGAACCAAGACCTGTCATGTAAAGGTACAAGATCCCCATGATGAATGTAACTGTACTGTATACCTAAAATATACCAATAAACTCAATGACAGGAAAAAAAAAGAAGATCATGTGATTTTTGCCCTTACTTCTGTATAGTCAATGTTACGAAAGGCCAAGTTTCAGCAATTTCTTTTACTGAATGTACTATGTCTGGCTGGCAGAAAACTTATAAGGCTTACCAAAAATTAAAAGACAGTTTGAAGAAAACATATAAGCACCAGAAACAGACTCAGATATGGCAATGATTAGGAATTATTTGAGGATTTAAAACAACTACAATTACAACTACTAAGTGTTCTAATAGATAAAATTGACAGCCTGAAAGAACAAATGGAAATTTCTCTTCCAGGAGAGCAATGGAAATTCTAAGAAAAAAAAAAGAAAGAAAGACTGGAGATCAAAAACAGTGTGAATACCATTGGAGGGTGTTATGATTAAACTCAACTGTCAATTTCATTGGCTTGAGAGCTGCCTAGAAAGATTAGTAAAGCACACTTCCGAATGTGTCTAAGTGGATCATGAGAGCGTGACTTCAGGGATGACATCTGATTCTTAGTCCTTTCTTCTTTGGCTCTTTCCAACCTAATCTGTTTCTAAGCCACCAAAAAGGGAGGAGTTTTGCTCTACCACACCCTTCCAGCATGATGTGCCTGCTTTGGAGGCTACCCGCCATGGTCTGAAACTATGAGCCCAATTAAACCATTCCCTGCTTTAAGTTGTGAGTGTTGGGTATTTTGTACCCGCAAGAGGAAAGCTGATCAGAACAATGGGCTTATTATTACAGTGAATATAGCCAAGAAGAGACTCTCAAGATACGAAGATACATCATCTAAAACCTCTAAAGGAACTGAAAGTTTGTGCCCATACAATAACCTGAATATAGATGTTTATAGTAACCTTATTCATAAATGCCAAAACTTAGAAGTAACCAAGATATCCTTTAATAGGTGCATGAATACAAATGGATAAATGAACTGTGGTACCAACCAACTGAAATTATTCAGCACTAAAAAGAAATGTTTTCAAGCCATAAAAAGACACAACAGAGATTTAAATGCATATTACTATGTGAAATAAGTCAATATGAAAAAGTTACACACTGCATGATTCCGTCTGTTACATTCTGAAAGACGGAGAACTGTGGAGTAAAACATCAGAAGTTACCATGGGTTAGGGAAGACGGAGGGATGAATAAGCGCACAGAGGATTTTTATGGCAGTGAAGCTACTCTGGATGATACCATAATGACAGGTACATACCATAACACATTTGTCAAACTTCATAAAATGCACACCACCGAGAGTGAAGCTGAACACAAACTACAAACTTTAGGTGATAACGGTGTATCGATGCAGGTTCACCAGATGCTGCAAAGCACTGCCCTGAGGAGGGACGTGGGAGGGCTGGGGTTACGTGGGAAATCTCTGTACCTTCCACTCAGTTTTCCTGTGAATCTGAAATGGCTTTTACAAATGAAGCCACGTTAAATAAATTAATAGAATATGAGAGAGAAGGGAATGCAGTAAGAGCAGTACACAACTGTTTACTCAGCAGAGAAGCGATCCAAAACTCAAATTTGAAAGTAATTTCTTTCAAATGCATTAAAAACATATAGAGATAATTTTTAAAGTGAAAACTTTAAAACACTGAAAACTACAAAATTATAACTAAGAGAAACTAAAGAAGATCAAATATATATATATATAGGGTAGGGGAAAGGTAATAAGGGAAAAGCAAAAAAATGAGAAAATGGAAATAAAGTATTTGTAAATAGAGATGGGAGGAGGGGTAAAGGAAGGGCAGGGAAAAGGGGAAAAAATGAGAACCAAGACCTGTCATGTAAAGGTACAAGATCCCCATGATGAATGTAACTGTACTGTATACCTAAAATATACCAATAAACTCAATGACAGGAAAAAAAAAGAAGATCATGTGATTTTTGCCCTTACTTCTGTATAGTCAATGTTACGAAAGGCCAAGTTTCAGCAATTTCTTTTACTGAATGTACTATGTCTGGCTGGCAGAAAACTTATAAGGCTTACCAAAAATTAAAAGACAGTTTGAAGAAAACATATAAGCACCAGAAACAGACTCAGATATGGCAATGATTAGGAATTATTTGAGGATTTAAAACAACTACAATTACAACTACTAAGTGTTCTAATAGATAAAATTGACAGCCTGAAAGAACAAATGGAAATTTCTCTTCCAGGAGAGCAATGGAAATTCTAAGAAAAAAAAAAGAAAGAAAGACTGGAGATCAAAAACAGTGTGAATACCATTGGAGGGTGTTATGATTAAACTCAACTGTCAATTTCATTGGCTTGAGAGCTGCCTAGAAAGATTAGTAAAGCACACTTCCGAATGTGTCTAAGTGGATCATGAGAGCGTGACTTCAGGGATGACATCTGATTCTTAGTCCTTTCTTCTTTGGCTCTTTCCAACCTAATCTGTTTCTAAGCCACCAAAAAGGGAGGAGTTTTGCTCTACCACACCCTTCCAGCATGATGTGCCTGCTTTGGAGGCTACCCGCCATGGTCTGAAACTATGAGCCCAATTAAACCATTCCCTGCTTTAAGTTGTGAGTGTTGGGTATTTTGTACCCGCAAGAGGAAAGCTGATCAGAACAATGGGCTTATTATTACAGTGAATATAGCCAAGAAGAGACTCTCAAGATACGAAGATACATCATCTAAAACCTCTAAAGGAACTGAAAGTTTGTGCCCATACAATAACCTGAATATAGATGTTTATAGTAACCTTATTCATAAATGCCAAAACTTAGAAGTAACCAAGATATCCTTTAATAGGTGCATGAATACAAATGGATAAATGAACTGTGGTACCAACCAACTGAAATTATTCAGCACTAAAAAGAAATGTTTTCAAGCCATAAAAAGACACAACAGAGATTTAAATGCATATTACTATGTGAAATAAGTCAATATGAAAAAGTTACACACTGCATGATTCCGTCTGTTACATTCTGAAAGACGGAGAACTGTGGAGTAAAACATCAGAAGTTACCATGGGTTAGGGAAGACGGAGGGATGAATAAGCGCACAGAGGATTTTTATGGCAGTGAAGCTACTCTGGATGATACCATAATGACAGGTACATACCATAACACATTTGTCAAACTTCATAAAATGCACACCACCGAGAGTGAAGCTGAACACAAACTACAAACTTTAGGTGATAACGGTGTATCGATGCAGGTTCACCAGATGCTGCAAAGCACTGCCCTGAGGAGGGACGTGGGAGGGCTGGGGTTACGTGGGAAATCTCTGTACCTTCCACTCAGTTTTCCTGTGAATCTGAAATGGCTTTTACAAATGAAGCCACGTTAAATAAATTAATAGAATATGAGAGAGAAGGGAATGCAGTAAGAGCAGTACACAACTGTTTACTCAGCAGAGAAGCGATCCAAAACTCAAATTTGAAAGTAATTTCTTTCAAATGCATTAAAAACATATAGAGATAATTTTTAAAGTGAAAACTTTAAAACACTGAAAACTACAAAATTATAACTAAGAGAAACTAAAGAAGATCAAATATATATATATATATGTATATATATATGTGTGTGTGTGTGTATGTATATATACATATATATATATATATATATATACATATATATATGAAA
>NW_022900943.1:23001665-23033493 GCF_012274545.1 Fukomys damarensis | reverse complement strand
TATGGAAAGTTCTTTCATGTTCACAATTTATGATACTTATTTTTGAGACCAGGTCTCACTATGTAGCCCAGACTGGCCTCAAACTCATGATCCTTCTGCCTCAACGTCCCAAATGCTGGTGTTACAGGAGTGCACCACCATCCCCAGCTGAGATAGTACAGATATGATAGCACTTTCCCCACTTATATATAATTTCATGAAAGTTCTACAAAAATCCCAGCAGACTTTTTCATCACAATTGGCAAGCTTATCCTAAACTTACATAGAAAAGTAAAGGACCAAAGCAATTTTGTTAAAGGAGAATAATTTTGGAGAAGTTATAATACCTGAATTCAAAACTTATTACAGAGCTACAGAAAGCAAGGTGGTGCAGTATTAGCACAAGTACTGACATACAGATCAATTAAAGAGAATAGAAATTTCAGAAATAAATCATTATTTTGTAGTCAGATGACTTTCTACAAAGCTACTTCTTAGTTAATTTGCGTTGCTGCAATAAAATACCACAGGCTGAGTAATTTATGAACAACAGGCATTTGTTTCTTGAAGTTCTGGAGCCTCAGGATTTCGAGATCAAGGTTCCAACAAGTTTGCTGTGTGGTGAGGGCTGCTCTCTGCTTCCAAGATGGTACCTCACACTGTGTCCTCCAGAGGGGACAAATGTCATGTCCTCAGATGGTGGAAGGGTCAGCATGAATGTAATTAAATTTCAGCATGAATTTTAGAGGAGACACAAACAATTCAGCATAGCAGGCACTGGTACAACTCAATAGCAAAAAGTCTATTTTATCAATCTGTGTTGATACCGTAAGTGTCTTTGCAAAAAAGGGTAGATGCACGAGCCTTAGGTTGTCCAAATCCTGCACATTCTAAAGGTCTTCACAACAAGCTTGTAACCAGCGGCTGAGAGATGATGGCTGAGACCTTGGGATACTGTCTGATTAGTCTTTTTATACTCGAAACATTAGACCTTACCAGCTAGTTAAGGCTGATGTGATCTCTAATCAAAGCCTGGGGTTTTTTAATAATAAAATACACAAAATGAAAAATTTACCCTATTAAGCAATTTTAAATATACGATTCAGTGGTATTAAATGCACTCATAATGTTCTTCAATCATACCACAATTCATCCCCAGAACTCTAGATTTATAAAATCTTTCCTCTTTAATGACATTAAGCCATGATGGCACAATTGCTGAAATACTTGAGTCCATTGGTACTACTCTAACAGAATACCATAACCTGGAGAGTTTATAAGCAAACCTTTCTCCTTACAATTCTAGAGCTGGGAAGTCCAAGGTGAAGGTGCTACCAGATCCAGTAACTGCTGAAGGCCCATATCCTGGTTCATAAAGGAGCCCGACCAGGGTGCTCTTACATTGTGGAGAGAATCTCAGTCCCTTCAGTCCCTTATAGGGGCACTAATCCCACTTTCCAAAGGCCTCTCCCCTAATGGCATGCATCAGGATTAGATTTCAATATATGAATTTGGCAGGGCTACAGATTTTCAGTTCAGAGTACTGGAATTGGGGATAAGTTAAGACAGGGAAAGAAAAAAAAAGACAGGGAAGGAAAGGGTGTTAATTGTACATCTTCAACAAAGAAGAAAAGGGAGTTATAGAGCTGGGGGAGTGCTTTAACCGTAGTACCGGAAATCATAAAAATAACTTAAATTAGTGATGTAACCATTGAAAATTAGGAGAAAAGGGTATTTTTTGGTAATATGAGTGAGCTATACTCTCCTATATCAATTATCATGAGATCTCAGAGAACAGACAATCCTAGAGCTACTTCAGCTCCCTTCCTGTGATAGCTAAGGAGCTGGGGTTCTTCTCCATTTCCACGGATTCATCTACTGCTCTGTCCTTGCTGCTACTGTTTAGCTTATACCAGTTTTAAATTTTTTGCAATTCAACCAAAGGGGAGAGCTAAGGAGCTGGGGTTCTTCTCCATTTCCACGGATTCATCTACTGCTCTACTGTAACTGTCCTTGCTGCTACTGTTTAGCTTATACCAGTTTTAAATTTTTTGCAATTCAACCAAAGGGGCATATGGAAAAACAGGATATAAAGACGATTATGCTATATTAAACAAAGCGGATTGTAAGGATAGAGAGCTTATATTTTCTTCTGTATGGTAAAGAAAATCCTATTAGCATTACATTTCACCCTCTATTCAAATCTCTCCAAGAAAGGGGTTTAGACTGAATTTGAAAATTAAAGTGATATGCAGCCTCTTGTTGTGCATGGAGTGAGCTATCACCAAAGTCCAGATTCTTCTCACTTTCAGTGCTGCCAATCTGAGTGGAGCCTTCCCAATAATGGACTGCTAGCTACAGTCCAGCAATACCTGTGGCTAGATGAGGAAGTCCCTCCAATAATGAGTCTAAGAACGAGGAAATTCTCCTGCTTACCACAGCCAAAACCACCCTGCAGTCTGGATACCAGTGATTAATGCAACATTTTGATATCCATTTGCATTACACCTTTGTTGATAACTTTCAATCAATTCAAAAATAGTGGAAAAGAAGATGTTTTTGGGTTCCACAAAGACCACATACTATCTACATGATATTCCTCATTTTGAAATATGTGTATATGAGAGCACAAAAGAATTTTTAAACACTGGAAAGAGATGTACTGAAATGTGCCCAGTTATAATTGCTGAGTATTGGTAGAGTGGCTGAGATCTGTCTGTTTCTAATCTCATGGGCCTTTTAAATTATTCTGCCAAGAAAACTCTGCATTGATTTTTTTTTTCCAGAGCTGGGGTCTTGTGGATGCTACATAAGTACTCAACCACTGAACTATACAGTCCCCATCCCCGCATTTTGTTATTAGATAAAGAAATTATATCCATTATGGAAATTGTAAATGTTTGGACTTCATGATGGGAAAAGGCATGACGGCTAAAGGAAGACTAGAGATGAGGTATATTTGGTCCTCAGCAGCATCTCATATGCTCAAAATGCTCAGAGCTGGCAGACATCAGTGCCTCAACTGGTTTCACATATTTCTCTAACCACTTGCAAACTTTCTGATAACATTTTGGTGGTAAACTTAACTTTAGAGAGGATCATCGTGCTCCAATTCATTATTTGGAGATCAATAAAGAGAAGCAGAAATAGTACAAAATATAATCCTAGTGTAGTCTACCCCGCTGTTAAGTAAAACTGCTGTTTTTCATTGACCAAAAGTATCGCTTGCACCCAACCAGTCACTGCTTGAGGCCAGAGTTAGAAAATATTCTTTTCCTAATTTATGTTCCATTGCCTTTCTACAGTGGCAGATATTGATCTCCCTTTGTGCCATCAGATCAGATGCTGCAACCAGTTCAGAGCCAGGATCGTGACTTTAGGTGATCAGCCTTTAATGTGCTAGAAAAAGTGGAGGCAGAAAACATGATTTATTTTGCTTTTGTAGATCTTTTGTCATAGACACAGATGTTGGGACGTCTCCCAGTTGGAACTGGCTGTGGAATGGGGCAGGTGAGCTGCTCTCCTTTCCTGAAGTGCCACAACCATAAAACAAACTGAACATTCCTGAATTACTCATCTGATTACAAGAGCCAAAAACAGCACTACGAGCAAAAAAAAGAAAACAGCAGGAATTTGTTTCAATAGGGTTACTGATGGACAAAGAAACAACAAAGGGATGACTGCCTGCTCTTTACATAAAATTAGAGAGACTCAAACATTGTTAATATCTTTGTTCCAGAACAGATAGCGAGAATGGCTAGATGGCTAGACTTTGGTTTAGGTAGTGTCCTTCTGTTATTTATATTCCTTTATTGGTTTCTCTGAATATATTTTAAGGAGACTGACTTCATTGTTAGAGCAGAGCCATACACATCAAATCCCATGCAGCGCATTCCAAGAGACTGACAGCATGATTGCACTGGGCTGGAAGGCTGCAGTAACAGATAGCAGGGCTATAAGAAATTTGTAGACCGCCTGAGCCCTAGAGATCTTGAAGTTATGATAATTTCTTGTGGTTTGAGATCTGTACAATGAAGCCCCATTCCTTGTTACACAAATGTACAAAACAGAGTGCAACATTTAAGAAACTGTTCATCCCTGAAAAATAGGAGTAATAAGGAGAAATTTAGATTTCTTTCATCTCCATCTGGAACTTGAAAAGAGAAATATGGAAGTTATCAGTAATTTGGGACTAGGAATATATGTGTTTGTGTGCAGGTCAAAAGCTTTAAATGCCTCTTCCAGTGATTCCAGTGTGCAATCGAAGCTGACAAACATGGATGTAGGTCTGCCCTTCACAAATGTTTTGAATTGGAGCATGGATTCACTTCAAAGGCAATGGTCGATACATCAAACAGTTGAACAGAATTACTTTGTCACCCATAGCACCTAGCTGAGCATATAACAGGCCCTCTAGAAATATCTGTCGAAACAAATCACTAGTTTTAGCCTGAGAATGGGATCACCATGTAAATTCAAAGTGCAAACAAGATTTGTCTCAACTAACCAATCCCCATTCAACAGAAAGTCCCCTCCCTTTACTAATATTTCTATCGATTCTAAAAAATACACATTCTCAAAGTTGCCTCTGATATTAATTGCATACTTACACTGAATTTTAACTTCTTCAATCCCAAACTATCAAAAACACACACAACACTCGGTAGAACATAATGCGTTCTGAATCATATGACAAACATAAAATCCCATATTAGACTTCCAAGTCTTGTCTACCATCCTGACACAAGAGGTTTCAAACTTCTTTTATCACCCAGGTAACCCTGCTATGGAATCAGGCTGAGGACACCTACCCCGCTCCCCTAACTCACTCTCCCAGCCCCCACTCAAACCTAACTCCCAGGTCTTTCAGCTCAGGACATATCTCTCATTCCTGGCCCTGTTGCTAGGTGGCTTCAAGCCTAACTTTGCATCTACCTATTCCGGTGCTCAGTTTCACCTCCTGGGAATCTAAATTATTTTTAGCAACACAAATGTAGAAGGCCCCTGAAATTACGGTTTTTGACAGTGATTCTCAACCGGGGCTGATGCTGCCCCCTAGTGGGAAAAGGAGAAAGACCAGCTACATATATAATAGTATGGTTTCCCCAATAATGTTCTTTCAGATTCTACATACATAAAGACCCAAAATTTGAAAAACCAGTATGTTCCACTTTTAATTCCAGACTTTACATGAATTGCTAAGGTGCTTCTAAACTTTGAAACCAACACCTAGTAACTAACAAGGAAACAGTTGTGTCCTAATACCTGCTGTATGCTAATTTACTTCTAATTTCTCCATATGCGCTGTGGATGTCTAAAGGCACACAGTTAATAGTTGAAATTTAGTTATCAGTATTACCGACTTCCGAAGGATTTTAGTAAATATTTTAAATATGCTTATCAAAATCAGGGCTGGGGATTTAGCTCAGTGGTTCCGCCTTCCTCTCAAGCACAAGGACCTGAGTTCCATCCCTTGTACAAAAAAAAAAAAAAAAATCAAAGCCAGAGGGCTTCTTTATTACCACAAAGAATATATGAAACCATTCTTCTCTAATAAAATAAATGGAAATAATTAGAAATGAGGCTATAGCTAGATTGTTATGACCTCATCAGCCTTGACTCTACTCTGAGAATAAAATCAGCAAACCCAGTCTCCTAACACAACCTAGCATTGTATCTGGTCCTGTGCTACTTCCATTTCACAGAGAACTATCTTTATTACCACAAAGAATATATGAAACCATTCTTCTCTAATAAAATAAATGGAAATAATTAGAAATGAGGCTATAGCTAGATTGTTATGACCTCATCAGCCTTGACTCTACTAGGAGAATAAAATCAGCAAACCCAGTCTCCTAACACAACCTAGCATTGTATCTGGTCCTGTGCTACTTCCATTTCACAGAGAACTATCCTCTTACCCACACAGGAAGCTCTCATGTTGTCACCATAGTGGTGTTGCCTCAGCTCACATTTAAGATGTTTATAGAAAGGCCAAATGTTAGAGAATAGCGCCAAACCTTTCTATAACTATTCTGATATCTCCATAAGAATGGGAAGGTTTGGCAGGATTTGGTCTAAGACTATTTTTATTTTTTTTTTAAATACTACCTGATAGAAAAAACATGTGGAGAAAATGAGCATACAATGAATTTGGGGGTGAGTTTTAACAAATGGACCTAAATATTGCTGAACAGTTAAATTAGCTAAAACCACTTCACATTACAGAGCTGTCTTGTTTCTAAATAGAAAGACTTAAGCACCGTTCTTCAGCACAGAATTGGCTCCCAAGTCTAAGAATCACTGGCTTTGTGTTCCACATTCAGACACTTGCCCAGGCTCATGCAGCAAGCTGAGCTGAAAACTTCTGGTAGTTTTTAGGATCATGGACACTTCTTTCTCACAAGTCCTCTTAGACATTATTTGTTTTAGGGGAGAACTAAAGTGTTCTGCATCACAGCAGCACTTCAAGGCTGTTATCCTCCATCCTCAGCATGCATAATAATCAGTTCAAGTTGGATAAAAATGCAGGTTCCATTCCCAAGATTTACCCCCTACATTTCAGTAAAACCCAGAATCTGCATGTTGTTAATCAAACTTTTAGAGACTGTTGTGCATGGTGTGGGACCACAGTTGCATAAATACTTCCTAGCTTGTTCTCCTAGACTTCATTAGAAGTGTGTTAGGGCTCTCTAAAGGAAAAGGATCAATATAAAAGACATGTATAATTATACCAAGGGATTTTTTTAGGTAGGCTTACATAATGGGAAGTGGAAGAGTCCCAAAGGACATCTGCAGGGTCAGAAGTAAAAGAATCAAAAATGACTGCCTGTACCCTGGAGAGCCAAAGGAGCCTGTGGCAGCCAAAGTTTGCAGTCCTGGAAACTCACAGTAGAGTTAACAGGGTGAGTCTCTGTTGGAAGGCCAAAGTCTGAAAATTCTACACTGGAAGGCTGAAGGAACTGGAGATCGATGTCCAAAGACAATGGTGAAGACCAGAACTCCTCCAAAAGAAGGAGAATCCCCTTTTTATTCTATCTAAGCTACAAGCCTACTGGTTGGTGCCACCCACATCTGGGGTGCCTCTTCCCCCATCAGTTTGCTGGCCTCCATGTCAATCATCCACAGATACACCCTGAACTTACTAATTTGTCAGGCAGTTTTTACGGAAATCAAGCTGATACATCACAATTAACAATCACAAGAGGTAAAGAGAGCCACTACAGTAGAGAAGTCCAATGAAAATGATACTGAGCATCTGACCTAGAAAGGAGGACAGGAGGTTTTCAGAGAATGAAGACATCATTCAATGCATAAAAAGCCTCTAGAGGCATTTATTAATGTCTGTGAATGCTATATTTATCAGCTTTCCTTCCAGTATTACATCTTTTTGTTCTTACATAAATATTCTATATAGAATGTTACTTTTCTAAATCCAACCACTGAATCCCACATATTCTTTTATTACAGGCATTTGGTTAGTACATTTGTTCAAACTTTTCTAATCAAAATATTCTCAAATTTTAGCATACATAAAATCACCTAGAAAAAAAGAGGGTTACTTCTCTAGAAGTGAAGCCTTTTCTGTAAAAACCTAATAAAAAATATCTGTGATAGTTAACTGTTGTGTCAACTTGGGTAAGGAAAATCTAACTGACCATCTATGGACTGACGTCAGTTAATCACGTCCATCCCAACTGATTTGGTGTTACTGAGCAGACTTACTGAAGACTGATGTATAACCTGGGTGTGGGTGGCACCAACCAATAAGCTGGTAACCTGAATGGAATAAAAAAGGGAAAGAAGAAGGGAAGCTCACTTCTGTTTCTCTGGAGGAGCTCCAGCCTTCACCTTCATCTTGGACATCTATCTCCTGGCTTGCAGCACAGGCCCTTCAACCTCCTGATGTGTACTCACACAAGACTCTGTAGTAAGTTCCAGGCCTTCGACTTTAACTGGACCCTTCAGATCTCCATCGTGCACTCCTTTTTGCACCCCTCTAACATCTGACTTTGTAGACCACCATTGAAGCCTACCTTGTAAATCCATATATCTTACATTAAATTTATTTCTCTAGCGAGCACTGTTTGATACACTAGCCTAAGAGAAACATGAGTGCAGTCCACAGCCTAAAGACAAAGGGAGGGAACTGAGCCATATAGAGAATGTCCAGTTTGGGGTCATAGCCATCTTGCAATGCAACCATCCTAGGAGCCATTAAATGACACCTGCAGTATTATGTCCTCTTACATCAAAGTCACCTGAAGTTGCTGATACAAGTACAGATTCATGGGACCCAACTAGATCTATTAGTTCCGAAAGCCTGGGAATAGGCCTCAGATATGTATTTGACCAAAAGTCTTTGGTAATTTTTATTGACACTGAAGTTTGAGTTCAAGATTTGAAATGGACCTTCACAATTAGATTCATACCTTTCAAAAAAAATCCCTCAACCAAATACCTGCAAATTGGGTCCATGTGCCTTCTAAGGGGTACAGAGACGTGGTACTTAAATGGGAAAAAATAAAACCAGAGTAAATACATGTGCTATTAGGGATACATGCAGATAGATTGCTAGATGTTCTGAGTTAGGACATTTTAAATATAAAAAATGACTTTTAGCTAGGTAAGGTACTACGCATAAAACACTACATTCTAACCACTATTACTATTATTTTAAAAAGATAATTATGGTGTTAAAAAGTACCAAATGTGATTCATTTTATTTTTATCATAATACACATTTTTGAAGGTACAAATGATGCCACAAAAATATAGGTTCCTGACTAGCGAAAGGAGCCAATAAGCCATCCTGATGTGCAGAATCCATCTGTGGGTGCAGTAGCAGAAATCCCGCTGCTAATGACCAAGTCTGAAATGCAGTCTGCTAAGTGACCTGCAGAGGGCCCTCACCTAGAGCACAAAAACCTATTTCTGGGCCAAGTAAAACTCACGCAACAGAAGAGTTTGCAGGGCACCTTTGTGGCTGGTAAGGCAAGAAAAGGTCTAGTGATCAGACTGGAGAGTAGGGGAGCACAAATCACAGGGCGGTCTTTCCAGATGGTTTCACCTACATGTGTCACAGGTAGTGGTATATCGACAACAGCATAGATCAGGAATGCTTGTGGAAGGATCCAGTTGAAAGGCACCTTAGATCACAGAGTTAAACCTCCTTATTTTATGGATGAAGAACCTAGGCAAATAATTTATCCACTGTGAGCTTTGATATCATATCAGCTAACTCCAACAGTAAGACGTCTCATCCAGTGCCCTTCCTATTATACAAACTCCCAAAATGTAACTGCTCTGTTAAGTTGTGATATAAGGTTAAATTTTATATAATGGCTGCCTAAAAATTTTTAAATCAGAGATTTAATAAGCTATGCTTAATTTAAGCCTCAACTATTTATTGAATAATGCCCATATATAAAATATTCTGTTAGAATTATTATTGGAATTGATTAATTATTCTCAAACACCAAGCAAAGATGTCTCATAACAACCGTCTTACAGTGTATCTTCTATTTTGGAGGTGTTGAACTGTTCTTAAACACTGGACTGATAACAAGTTCTGACACCCAAATTTACTTTCCACTTGTTGCCTACTGGGATTTTCATAAGAACCAATAACATGTTTCCTAAGGACCTCCCTTAGCATCAAAGTAAAGATTAAACAATTGGAATGTTTTAAAATATCTGTCTGCCATTACCACTACTATCAAATAGAATTAGGGCAGAGAGGTAATGAAGGCTTATGGTTTACCCAGCTGTCTTTTCAGGGAAGAAAGAGAGTCTGTTTTCATGCAGGAGAATTCTTTAAACTCTGCTCAATACCACAACATCCAGATGTGGTGGCACACACCTGTAATCCCAGCTACCCAGTGGGACTGCAAGTTCATGGCCAGGCTGAGAAACTTGACAAGACCCTGTTAAAAGGCATGCGAATGTAGGTCAGTGGTATA
This sequence comes from Fukomys damarensis, assembly GCF_012274545.1. Taxonomy (NCBI): domain Eukaryota; kingdom Metazoa; phylum Chordata; class Mammalia; order Rodentia; family Bathyergidae; genus Fukomys; species Fukomys damarensis. The sequence goes on along the minus strand of NW_022900943.1, from coordinate 23,023,552 downwards.
ACAGTTACCTGACATAGATGAGTCCCTGAGCTCAATCTTCAACATGAGGAAACAAACAAACAAAAGAAACTACAAAGTGTGGGTGTGGGAAGATAAGCTCTGGATTCAACTGAAAATGTTCTTCTTTGATATATCTTATATTTGGGGGTTTTGTATAGCTTTCTATCCTCCCAAAAGAAATATTTTTCCTGCCAAAGAAGCTTGAAACTATCACCATATAGATCAAAAATTTTAATTTCAAAGTGGTATGTGTGACATTTTGCAACCACCCAAACTTGGTTTACAACTATCTTTTTCATATGTGTGTGTATGTGTGTGTGTGTGTGTGTGTGCTTTCTCTATATATGAACGTATTTAGATCAGAAGAATTTATAGTGTTCATCCAAGGAGACAAAAAGAATACTCTGTTTAAATTATTGGTTTCGGTTGAGGATATATGTAAACGTGAGAGTCCTAGAAATCTGTCAGTCAACTTCTCTTTCTTTTCTGAACAACTCAGATGCTGGTCCCTTCAAAGCTTTCTTAATTGTACCTGCAGTAGTAGGTTTTCTACACAATGATAATCACAGACGTCTATAATATTTGAGTGAAAATGTCACAGGAAATCTGTGTGATCTCTATTAGCAACACATAATTAAAGGTCCCGGTATCATCTGGGAGGGTCTCCATGGGGTTTTAACTGGGGGCTCACTGGGCATGCAGCTAGCTGAATAGAGTGGCCCTTGCTAAAACTGAATACAACTCTATCACTGTTGAATGGATTAGTGGAACAATATAATCAGCGATAAAATGCTATGGGGATCTGAGAAGTTAAATACATGGAAATAGCCCAATAAAACTGCTCTGGCAGTGACTAATGAATCATCTCAATTTAACAGTATTCCTGTCATGCTAGGAAAGCAACAAAAACGGAGCCAAGTTATACATTAGAAGCTACTTGAAGACTCTGAATTGAAGCCTTCAGTTATAACAGACAAGTTCATCCAGCAGATGTTTCCTGGGTGTCTGGTAAGTGCCAGCCACAGAGAGTGGCGAAGCTTTGTCTCTGAGACCACATTTCAGATCTTTCGAGGGTCACTGCAGTCAGCAAAGTGACAGAGCTTGGCCCCAGCATTCTCTCCTTAGCTATCCAGCTCTGCTCAGTCCACGGTCCCTTGGCCCTGTTACTTTCAGCTTGTGAGGTGTGTGGTACGGGAAGCCTGTTCACATAATAGTGTGGCAAGGAAGCAAAGAGAGAGACCCAATGTCTCCTTCAAGGACGTGGCCCCGATGACCTAAAGTCCTTCCAATGAACTCCACTCCTGTGTTCCACACTTCCCATGCTGCCAAGTTGAGGAAAAAACCTGTGACACATATGCCTCTGGAGAACATTACAGATCCAAACTAGCACATGAGTTCTACACTGGGTTACAGTCAAGGAAATGAGGGAGCAGGTTCCTGCTTAAGAGAACTTAACAGAATTAGGGGTAAGAAAGTTGTGCTATTAGAAAAGCCCACAACGGGCACTGAGCAACCAGAGAGAGAAGAGAGGGTTTAACTCAGCCGATAAGAAGAGTCAGCCTCACAGAAGAGGGGCATTGTGCAATAAGGAGACTTGAGGTGCTGGAGGACTGAAAGGCTTGCCAGCTTCCACTCTCTGTTTGTGTTTTGTATGGTGCTAAGCAGATAGAAAGCCAGAGAAAGTTTCCATGGGTTATTTTCTGACTCTCCATTCGGCTTCCTATTTTTCCACAATGCCTTCCCAATGTGACTCTTAAGATCCATAAGCCATATTTCCATCTTTTCCAGATGCAAGAGGATCAAGACTAACCTAACCAAAGGGGCAGTCCCTGCCACCTTTATAAAGGTAAAAAAGCAGCAGACTCAAGGATGACACCAGGTTTCCACCAGAGTAACACATAGAGCTTATCCTTTTCTAAGGTCCTTCCTGATCTTCTGCCTCTTATTCCCTCTGCATCCCCTCTACTAACAGGCCCTTGGTTTTATACCTGCATCCAACATGATCCCTTTTATGGAAACCCTAAATCTGTGATGGTCAAAGGCTCAGGAGGGCAGTGAAAGCAGACATTGGCTCCTGTGATCATTGTCACATCTCTGGCCCAAACACTATTGAGCTCCTCAGCACAAGACTTGCTGTTGTCCCTGACTTTGAGTTCCTAGGGCTGGAGGTTGGAAGGGAAGCACAAAGAACACAATACTGTATTTCCAAACTTAACTAAAGGCGCTCGAAGAGCAATGAGCAGAATGACAATATGGCCACCTGCTGCTGGAACACTGAGTAACTTCTCCCTGACCAGAGGTTCTAGCACAGGAAAGGCATGGGTCCATGCTCAGCAAGTGACCCGGGGCACAATCACTCAAGCCTCTTGTGGGCAGTGCCCAGGAGCCCTTGATGGCTTCCCAACTCCTGGCTGTACTTGGAGAATTTTTTAAAGATACAGAAGCCCCATAGCTGACCTCTTAAATAAGAATAGTCGAAGGATGCAGAACAATTGTCTGAAAGCTGCTCAGGTCATTCTAACTGAATTCCCCAAACAGTACCTTAATCCTGCTATAGCAGAATACCACAGACTGGGTCATTTTCAAAGAACAGAAACTCGCTCTCTCATGGTTCTGGAGGCTGAAAAGTCCAAGATCAAGGCACCAGCACGTGCTGTGGGCTTTCTTATTATATCATGACATGGTGGAAGGGAAAGGAGAAGGCTGGCAGGAGGCTGTACGAAGTTTCTACAAGCCCTTATCTCCTTAATGAGGAAGGAGCCTATGCACCCGTGAAAGGCCCTCTTGTACCATCACCCGGCTTTTGGAGAGGGTCGAGTTAAATCATGACAGTGTTTTCATGAGAATACACACCTTAGCATCCAGAAGGGTCTCCTAGGCTTGTGACGCTCTGTCCTCTATCCAGCTTCCTTATTAGTTCCTGACACCTCACACAAGTAATAACACAGCTGAGAGGAGATCCAGGAAGATTATTTGCACCTGAAAGTAAGCGGACACATAACCAAGGCAGTTCTAGTGCAGAGGAGAAGGCATAATACAGAAGTGAAGACTATTGATCAAAGGAGAGCATGAATTAAGGCAAGTCGCATTGAAGGACACCTTCTCTTCTAGCCTTTTTTAATTTTTCCAAGAGATTTGGATTTGATTGTGTTGGAGGAGGGGCTTTAGGTACATACTTTTCAGAAATTCCCATGATGATTTTAATGTGTGTCAGGGTAGAGAATCAGTGATGAGGTTCTCAAACTGCCACATATTAGAATCACCTTGGGAGCTTTTTAAATTCCTGATGCCCCAGACCACACTCCATACCAATTAAATTAGAATCTGGGGGTAGAATCTAATCATTGAGCATTTTTAAGTTCCTCAGTGTTTCCATCATGCAAGTCAAAGTTGAGAACCAGGACTTAAAATCCCTTGCAAAGGAAAGAACCTCCCCCGCAAAAAAGAGTAATAATTCTCAGCTGTGCTTTGCCACTAATTGGTGCATGATCTTGGACATGTCACTTTACTAGTCTGAGCCTCCATTTTCCCACCTGTAAAGTAATGTCTGAGACTTATTCTAGCACTAATACACATTCTCCTCTGCGAATGTTCAAGTGACTCTACTAACCCCACTGACTCCACCACACATCCTGCCTCCTATAGTTCTGGCCGTATCTACAACTGACTCTGCCACTGAAAAGAAATGGTCACCTGCCTTGAGGATCAACAATCTTGGGCTTTGTCTTAAAGTAGGAGAATATAAACTATCCCATTTCTCCATATCTGTCTATTACATTGAAGTTGTAATGTAACTATGGTCCTGTATAGGCTAATTGTCACTACCAGAATGATCAGGAGTCATGGTGAGAATAAAGTCTGGGAAGTTTTGGCTGTCACACATGTAGAAAAAGCTATAGGTTGAAGGATTAATAGTTTTAGTTCATTCTCTGGAGCTCAGTGGATCAGGCACAAACTGCACTATGCCCAGTGAAAACTCCTCGGAGCTCAGTGCATCAGGTACACATTCCCCAGGGCCGATGTTTCTCACCACTAATTGAAAGTCACTTAGAATAGTGCACATCAACACCAGAGTTCTCTGGACTTGAAACACCTTCACCTTGTTCCTTATTTATTTCTAATACTACTACTCAAGCAACATCACTAACATGACAGCCAAAGAGAAGATAATTACCAACCAGAGTGTAGGACCTTCTCCATGACCCGGGTTCATTTCTTTGGTTGTCAAAAGACCATGTTCCAGCCCCAGCCCTCCCTTGTGCTTGCTGTGTGACTCAGGGTAAAGGAACTCTGCTAATGAGGTCTTCAGCCTCATCCTAAGACAAAGATCATGCTGGCTGCTTCTCAGAAGGGCATGGATTGGATGAAACAACATAATGGAGGGTATTTGCTGATTTCACTCCTGTACCTTTACTCCTTTAGATGCCCATCTCTCACAATATATAAAAATTCATTTTTAGAGATTTAAATTATTCTCTGCTGTGATATAATTTTCCCACAGTGTGTTTCAGAGCCAAGACAACAAGGGCTGTTCTGTAACACATAGGAAGGAAGCAGGCCACGTGGAGATGCTACCAATTACCAGGGGACTTAGGAAAAAGCAGTGGTGTAATTAATACAGAAACAGTCACCGCTCTCATTCCCAATTCTGTATGAGTGTTAGGTTTTATCACAAGTGAAAATGAAATCATGCAATTAGGCAGACTCTAAATACAAGACAGGAAATAAAAAGGACTTCAGTTGTCCAATAAAATGAGACTACTCTGTCAAACAAAGGCCAGCAACAGGATGGCAGCACAGTGTTTTCTAGTGAGAAATAAAATTTCATAATTAAATAAGTTTTAGTTGATAAATTTAATGCATTTATTAATATAACACAGTTCTTCACCTCTTCTTTATTCCAGTTCTCCGAACCAGGAATTCTTTCCACACCAAGAAGAGGAGATGCGCTCCATTCTTGAATGAGTACAACCAAGCTAACAGGTGACAGGGAAGGAAACTTTGCCATATGCCAAGGGAGGCCCTTACCTACATGTCAATAGAGGTTATTAGAAAATGATGTGAAGGATAAATGTGATAGAATAGTGGCAGAGAGGAAGAATTACCCTAAATTACAGATGGAGAAATTGAGATTTACAAGTGAATCATAAAGCCATGGGGAGAGAGGAAGGGAGGGAGAGAGAGAGTAAGAGAGGGAGGGAAATGGGGAGCGACAGAGAGAGTTTGGACTCCAGGTCTACACCCACTAAACACACACTCTACCACTGAACTACACCCCAGCCCTATGACAAGGGCTGCTCCAGTCTTGGATTTTCTCTCCACACCCTAAGGATTCTATGCCTATAGAAGACATATTTTCAAACAAATAAAAGTACTTTCTCCATTTATCTGAAAGCTAAACTACTGTCAAATACAGCTTCAAAACAGAGGTAACAATAATCATAATTAATCATGAGAGCCAGGTCTGGTGATGCACACCCGTAATCCTACCATTCAGGAGACTGAGGCAGGAGGATCATCATAAGTTCACAGCCAGCCTGTTGTACATATGAGCTCAAAGACAGCCTGAACTACATAGTAAATCCTTGTCTCAAAACAGAAAATCAATCATGTGCCAAGTGCTTCCTATGCCCCAGGTTGTATTTAAGGTAATTTTCATACATTGACTCTTAATTCACAACTCTTTGAAAAGATATCATTATTTCCCCCACTTTAAAGAAGATAAAATACAGGCACAGAGATCTTCAGTGGCTACCTGAGATCACACAGCTAAAAGCCGGAGCCAGGATTCACACATAGGCCATTGATTCTGGATCACGTATGCCATCACTATTTAATACTGTATCTAAACCAAAGAATCTGCACACTGGTAAAAACCACCCCACCCCCTCATATATATCTATGCTATGTTGTCTTAGCCTCACTTGTAACTTGATTCTTGATTAACATTTAATTCTTAACAAGATTACAAATAACTCTTTTGCACAGACCCAGCATGATCCCTGACTACAGCTCTCCCTTGTCTTCTGCTCTTCTCCCCCTGTGCCAGCCCCACCAGGTTACTTTGGTGCCCTCTTCAGAGCCAGTTCATCTCCCAGTCTCTTGGTCTGCAATTTCTCCCCACTTTTCCATGCTTGGTGACATCCTACTGACCCTTCACAACTCCGTGTAGATGTCGCTTCCTCGTGGAGCCTTACCATCCTTCCACTTTTCTTAGACATTTTCCTATTGGTGTCCTTACCACAATCAGATTTAGTTGTGTGGTGACTGGCTCTACAACAGCAAGGGTACAGATAGCTCTGCTCACCCCTCTACTGACTGTGTCTAGTGTGCTATGGAAAACAATACATGTGCAATAAATCTTTTTGGATACATTCATTGATTGATGACATTATTTCATAGAATTTTCTTGATAATGCTGGAAGGTGAGTAGGCGAGGGTATCAATAAACTCATGTTATAGATGAAGGTATTTAAGACCATAGAAGTTCAGAGTGATTCACCATAATAACTCTTCTAATAAATAGTAGAGCTGAGATTCATACAAAGCCTGGTGATTCAGGTACCTAATTCTGCCTTTTATCCACCCCATGAGAGAAGCTAATTACAGAATAGTTGACAGCAAGTAAATTGCATACTCACGGAGTCAGGAAAGGATACTATCAAAAACAGATGTCAGCCCAATTTGTCTTCTCCCTTCTCCAGCACCAAAAAAAAAAACAGTAATGTTCTGCTGCTGCTTGATAGTAACTGAAAATCCATTGTGTTCTAGGAACTACTTAGAACAAGCCTACAGTTCTGAACATTGCTTAACAACACAGAAAGTCAAATTCAAGTAATTTCAAATTATCCTTGGGGATTAACCCAAAAACTTTGATGAGACTGACTCAATATTTGTTTGGACTCAAAGGGAACATACAACCAAATGTACAGGAAGAATTTTCTTTGGGACCTTCATCAGTTCATTGACCTGTCAGGCCCTGGGGATTCCTTGGGTAAGAAAGGAGAACATGAATTGAGTGATGTTAGAGATTTCTCTGAATTCATGATCTTTCAAAAGCACTTGCAGATTTAACTGCTTATAGCTTGGCAGAATAATTTTTAATAATTTTTTCTTCTTAACCCTGAAAAAAGTAGGTTACTGTCTTAGTCACTCTTCTCATTGCTAAGACAAAATACCTGAAACTCAAAATTAAAAGAGGAAGGGTTTGTTTAGCAAACAGTTTATAGAGGTTTCACCCAATAGTTGGCTGGCTTCAAGTCTGGGTGGCATGGCAGAGGGACATTGTAGAGGAGAAACAGTCCATAGCAAAGCAAGGCAGGCAAAAGCCAGAAAGTAGCAAGCCAGTGACTAGCAATAGCAGCTTCTTTCTGTCCCATTATAATCTATCCAGGGCCTACAGTGGGCATAAGGACTGCCCACCCTTAGGGCTGGTAGCACTCACATCCTTAATCCTAACGTCACATCCTTAATCCTAACGTCACATCCTTGATCCCAACATCACACACTCTAGATCCAGCCACCACCAAAAAGCCCCATGTACAACTGTATGAGGCTCTGGGGGGACAAGGAGACACAAACCATAACAGTTAGTACATGTAGATGAAACCAGAAATCAGAAGTTGCCTGTACACAATTCTTTTGCTAGCTTTTATTTCCAAAGGTCCTACAACCACATAGGAGAAAAGAATTAGAAAGATGAAAGTTAAGGAGAAAGAGGTCTGTAAGTCTAGAAAGAAAAAGACATGAATTGTTCTCTGCTGCTCTGGTCTCTATCTAGATGCATCCCCCTAGAGCCTCATGCACTCACAGGTGAGGCTTTGGAAGGTGACTGAATCAAGGGGGCTTACAGCTGACTTGCTGTGAGGAGGTGGAGTCTGGCGTAAAGGGCTTGGAACCTGGGGTCATAACATGGAAAACGTCAATCTCCTCTCCTGGCTCTTCCCTTGCAGGCTGACATGAGCAGCTTTCCTGCACCCAGGCCCTTCAGCCATTCTGTCCTGCCTTGGAGCCAGCTAACTACGGACTGAAACATAAACATAAACTTCTCTCCGCCCTTAAAATGTAAGCATTGGGTATTTTGTCCCAGTGATGAGAAAAATAAGGCATCTACAAATAGTCAAGTGACAGCTCAGCCAAAAGGAATCTTCTGTGACATGATGAAAGCTAATCTTCAAGGGTGGAGTCTTCTAGGCTCACAAACCCCACCATGCACCAAGCACAGTCCAAAAGCATTAGGGCCACCAGATCTTCAGAAAGTGTGTGTTTCTGGGCAATGGTGTTCTCATGTGGCCCTACTGTGTACAGAAGACAGATGACCAAAGGAGGTTTGCCCACATGGGCACTGCCTAAGATTGCAACACTGGAGGGGATCAAGTCTAAATTAGATACGATTGTATACACTGAGGTTGAGGGGCTTGTGTTGAAATTAAGTTTATTTCCAGGGTGGAGGGGCAGGGGAGAATGAATGCAATATCCCCTGACTTCTGAGTTAGTCAACTGTAATTACTCACCACTCAAATATGTTTACCTGTATCAAGGTCAGTGTGAGCTGGTTGCAATGCTAGTGTTGCAGAGGAGAAAATGTTGCAGAGAAATCCTGAGAAGTGAATGAAAACATCATAAAAGAAAACTTGTCCTTGATTTGACTGGGTACGCACTTCTGGCTTTTTCTTTTAACAGAATATACAAGTTCAATTCTTTTCTTTATTCCTAGAGCCTAGCACTTAATAGACATATTTTAAGTGATTAATTCATTCTAGTTTTTAGTTACTGGTATAAATATTTGCTGAAGTTATGTTACTATACTAAGAACTGTCTCAGAAATAAATTTCCTATGTTCAAATAACTATAGCTACTTTAGTAAGGCTGGCTTTTAGCATCCTATATCTCTTATTGTCAACTGAAAGTATACATTTCATAATTAAAAAGAAATAGCAACATCCCCAGTAAAGATAAATAAATACCAAATTCATGAGTAAAATCTCTTTTTACGGTTTTGTTATAAAGAATAAAGACTTGAAAGTGAAATACTTTATATAAATTAAGAATTGCAAGCATTTCCATTCTATGCTCTATGCTTAACACTTAAAACCTTAATGTGAAACAATAAAAGAAGACAATCTCCATTTTATAAAAGAAGGAAAATATGACCAACAATCACAACATATTAAAATGGAAAAATGGTGGAAGAATGGGAATAACCATTTCTCCAATCCCTGAAGGTCATGGGCAGCACATCCTGTGGGGAAAGGAATAAAAGGCTGAAGAATGAAAAACACAGGTCACAAAAGAGGTACTGAACAAAACCCAGAACTCATTTAAAAGTCAATCTGTTAAATGGAGACCTCTCCCATGCCCTTTCTTTAAAGCTCCAGAATTCCAGTAGTCCAATGTTTACCCCTCAAGCAGAGTATTGGAAAACATTTTCCTAAAACTGAATCACTTAAGAATAAAGATGGTGAGAGATCAACATGTGAGGGTTTCCAATCAGAAAGCCAAATAATTATCTGATCATCCTCAGAGGTGTATCCATGAATTCTATCAATTCACAGTGCTTTTAATAAGCTTTTAGTCATCACTGTTATGTGGGAATGCACATTTATAGATTGTTAGAAGCAAATGACCAATGTTTCCCATATGAAAGGCAGAGGAAAGACCTTCATCTAGAGTTCCGCCATACCACTGGTAAATGTGCACATCCTCGGGGGCAGCTGTGTGGACCAGAATGGCGCAACTGTGGGCAGCTGGGGCCCCGCCCTGACCTTGGAGGTACAGGCACAGGAGCGCAAGCCACAGGCCCACCAATAAAAGAGCTGTACAGGTATGCAACCTTCATCCAGAGTCCCACCATACCATCAGCCACAACCAACAGCCCACCTGGAAAAGAACTGCATGGATGCACAAGCAACAGCCAGAGGTGCACCCCAATACCACTGATAAGTGCCTGGAGACCCTAGCCAGAAGCCTACACAGACAAAAGGAACTAGAGTACACAGCCCCCAGTCAACAGCTACACAGGGACCCCAGACAGAAGCACACCTACATGCAATTCCAAGTGTGCACAGGCCCCAGCTAGAAGCCCACCCAGACAACAGATCAGCTCAGGGATCCAGAAGGCAACCATTTCTAACCCAGGAATTAGTGTAACAGGGAGCAACAGAGTAAATGCTGCTTGGTGCCTTGCTGAGAATTGAAGACCACTGGGTGAACAAAAAGGTGCCTAACAAAGGCACAGTAGGCTGCATCTGTTGAAATGAGAAGACATGGAAACAAGTCTCAAAACCAGACTTCCAGATCACCTAAGGCAACCCCAAAGGGAAATGAGATGGAACAATCTGGTACTCACCCAACTGGATTCCCTGAACTTGCAACAAAAGAGGATCCAGAAAAAATGAAATCAGAAAATATTTCTCAGTTAACAGCAGAGATTGTACCCATAGTACAAGACATAATTAATAAATCTATAGCAGACACAGATTAAAAAAATAGAGGAGCTGAGAAACATGATGGAATCCCAACACAGGAAACAAATGGAACCCATAAAACAGATGCAAACAGATTTCCAGGAGATGAAAAACTCCACTGAAAGTTTACACAGCAGAAAAAGTCAATTCAAGGACAGAATTTCATATATAGAAGATAGGATTGCAATTAATGACCAGGAAAAGAAAAATATCTTAAAAATAGTAAGGGACCATGAGAGATCAATCCAGCAGCTACTAGACAATTCAAATAACATAAGACTGATTGGAGTCAATAAAGAAATAGAAGAGAATGCAGATGACATTAAAAAAAAACTCTTCACAGAAGTAATGGCAGAAAACTTCCCATATGGGGGGGAAAGCTTGACATACAGATAAGTGAGGCATATAGGACTCCAACTAGCCATGGATAAAAAAATTCTACATATGGGCATATATTAGTTAAGATTCCAGAAACCCAACAGAAGAGCAAAATTCTACAAGCAGTTAGAGAAAAGAAACAAATCACATACAAAGGAAAGTCCATCAGAATCATAGCAGACTCCTCAACACAAACCCACAAGCCAAGAAGAGCATGAAGTGATATATTTCAAGCCCTCAAGGAAAACAACCTCCAACCCAGATTGATGTACCCTGCAAAGCTGTCTTTCAAAATTGATGGAGAAGTAAGATACTTTCATGACAAAGAGCACCTGAGGAACTTCATGGATACTAAACCAGCACTCCAAAAAATCTTCAACAACATCCTAGGAAAAGACAATGAGGATCACAACCCCAGGAAGCCTAGAGAATGAATCCATCAGGCATGATAAGAAATTAAATGCAAAGGGAGAGAACCCAACAAAATGAAAAAGTAATGCCAAGAATATATCAACATGTATCAGTTACAACCATTAATGTTAATGGTCTCAATTCACCTATCAAAAGAAAGAAACTGGCAGAATGGGTCAAAAAGAAAGATCCAACAACATGCTGCATATAAGAAGCACACTTAATGCAAAAAGAAACTCATAGACTAAAAGTTAAGGGATGGAAAACAAATACTTCATTTGACAGGAACCTAAAAAAATATAAGTATCTATCCTCTTTGCAGATCAAGTGGATTTCAAATCAACAATGATTAAGTGAGACAAAGGACACTACATCCTTCCTTGTAAAGGGAATAATAAGTGGAAAGGATGACAATCATAAGTATATATGCATCAAACAAAAGTGTGCCCAACTATATAAAACAAACACTAACAGACATGAAAAATCAAATAAGTACTAATACAATAGTAGTGGGGGACCTCAGTACCCCACTGTCACAAATAGATAGATCAACCAGACAAAAAATAAACAATGAAATACTAGAACTCAATCAAACAGTTGAACAAATGAACTCAAGAGGTGTTTACAGAGTATTCCACCCCACAAAATCAGAATACACATTCTTTTCAGCTGCACATGGATTGTTCTCCAAAATACAGCACATACTCACTTATAGAACATGTTTAAGTAGGTGCAAAAGAATTGAAGTTATCCTCTATATATTATCAGACCATAGTGTGGTGAAGTTGGAGATCAATAGCAAAAGAAACTGCAAGAATTTTATAAATACACGGAAATTGAACAACACACTTCTGAATAACCAATGGGTCACAGAACAAATCAGACAGTTCCTGCAATTAAATGACAATGACAATACAACATATTGGAATCTATGGGACACAATGGAAGCAGTCTTATGCAGGAAATTTAGGGCAGTGAATGCTCATATTAGGAAAACAGAGCAAGCTCAATTACACAACCTGATGCTGAACCAACTCTTGGATTCATTTATTTTTTGTATTGTCCTCTTAGTCTCCATTGCATTAATTTCTTCCCTGATTTTTATAATCTCCTCCCTTGTATGAGCTTTGGGTTTTTCCTGCTCTTCTTCTTCTAGAAGCTTGAAGTTCGGCATCAGGTTGACAAACCCGTAGCCAACCTTATCAAAAAAAAGGAAAGAAAATCCATGCAATTAGGAATGAAGAAATTAATGCAACGGAGACTGAGACAACAATACAAAAAAATCAATGAAGCCAAGAGTTGGTTCTTTGAAAGGATAAACAAAATTGACAAACCCTTAGCCAACCTTATCAAAAAAAGAAAAGGCCCACATCCATGCAGTTAGGAATGAAAAGGGTGAAATTACAATGGACCCAGCAGAAATCAAGAAGATCACCAAAACCTACTTTAAGAACCGATACTCCAAAACAATGGAAAATAAAGAAGAAATGGACAGATTCCTAGATATGTGTGAATTACCAAAGGTGAACAAAGATAACATAAAAATTCTAAACGAGGGCCAGGTATTTAGCTCAATAGTTCTATCACCTGCCTCACATGCATAAGGACCCAAATTTGATCCCCGGTACCAAAGAGAAATTTTTTTTCAAATGAACCAATATCAATCAATGAAATTAAAAACTCACCAAGGGGAAAAAATGAGAACCAAGACCTGTCATGTAAAGGTACAAGATCCTAATAATGAATGTAACTATACTGTATACTTAAAATGTACCAATAAACTAAATTTTTTAAAAACTTACCAACTAAGAAAATTCCAGGTCCTGATGGCTTTACTGCTGAATTATTTTAATGAAATGGAGTACTACTCAGCCATAAAGAATGAGAAACTAGAGACATTTATAGCTAAATGGATGCACATTGAAGCAATATTCTTAAGTGAAATAAACAGGACACATGTGTGTAAATACCAAATAGTTTCTCTAGTGTGAGAAACTGAAAGTGTAAATAAGGCCTAAATGGTATAATAGACAATGTGAAATAGGAAGAAAAGGTGCATAGAGGAAGAAGAAGTGGGAGGGGTAGGGGAAAAGAAAGATGGGAATGGAATTAATATGAGAAAAAGAAAAAATGGAAAGAAAGTCTTTGTAGATAGGGAGGGGTGGAGGGGTTGAAGGGAGGACAAGGGAATAGGATTACAGTAAGAACCAAAATGGATTATGTAAAGGTGCAAATTTCCAATGATGAATGTCCTTATACTGTACACCTTAAATGTGACAGTAAAATTGATTATTTTTTTAAAAAGAAAGGCTGAGGAAAGCAAATAGAGAATTTGGAGAAACAAATAATAGAGAAAATGAGGAAAACATTAAAGGAAAAATAACTACATTATCATAAGAAGTAAAAGAAAAGTTATTTCATTCATTAAAAAGTTACCTTATAAAGCATTTATCAAGGAAAAGAAAACCTTTTTGATAAAAAATAAAACAACAAACAAATTTCAGTGAAATTGCAAGAAAATAAAATCAAGGAATTCTTCTAGAAAGTAAAACCAAAGAGAGGAAAATTGAAAACAAGAAAACAAGAACATCAATGAAATAAGCCCATCATATCCATGTAGTAGTTTTGTTTTTGTTTTTGTTTTTTTGTACTGCAGATTGAACTCAGGTTCTTGCACTTTTGAGGCAGGTGGTGGAATTACTGAGCTAAATCCCCAGCCCCTAGTAGAAATTGAAGAAAGAAAAAAATAAAATTTCCCAGTGATATTTTATTAGAAGGGTCCACCAAGTTCCCAGACCAATCAAATGAAAATATCAACACTAAAACATGGATTCTGAAATTGCAGGGCACCGGAAACAAGACCAAACCCTAAATATTTCCAGAGAGACAAAAGAGAATACAACTTAAAATTTTAAAGATGGATAATTCTATAACTTCATTATAGGTTGAGGCATAATACTATGAATAAAATTCAAACACAATAGTAGGAAAACATAAATATATTTTCCTTTAATCATGAACACTACTGATTTTCCTTTACTTGAAAGAAAATCAATAATTCCTTTTAAATGAGGGAAGGCATAACATTGTAGCTTCTTTAATGCTATAGTAAACTTCAGGCAACTTGATTATCGGTGAAGCACACTGTCATTATTTTATGATTTTGAACTGCCATTTGTGAAGGATCTGGATATTTTGGAAGACCTTTGGAGCTACCTTATATTTAGGAAAACTACCAGATGTCTCCTTTAGTTACTTCAATGTAAGGCAATTATCCAATCATTGCTTTTGGAGGAAAATGTTAGTTCATTTATATCTAAGCACAAATAGTGCCAAGATATTCAGTGTTGAATAATCATGTGCACTTAAGTTGAGTGTATCTGGGTTCTGCCCTGGAGGAGAGAAGAGAAATGGATTTCCCAGAGGAAATCTTATTATAAATAAGTTTATTATAAATACAATCTCATTATAAATAAGGTCTCCATGTTTTCCTTCTCTCAGCCAGGAATATATACTATACAGTCAGATTGGGAGAGCTAAGGCTGGATGACCAACACTGGGAACCATTATGATTGCTCAGAAGCAAGCAGAAAGTATGTCTGGCCTTTGATTGGAGATAATTAAGATGCCCACGTTTGTGTTTGGAGCAAAGAATAAATAAGAAAAGGGTTAATGCTGGGCATACAAAGTCAATGCTAGGACAACACTTGACTAAGCATCATGAAGATGAATTCAGAGCCAGAGTTATGGTGCATGGTGCTAAAGAGGAACAATCTCATTCAAAAAGCAAATGTTTGTCCCTTGTCCAATATTTCTAATGACAAACTTGAGAGCACAGCACCACCATATTGTTTGGAAACAAGAGAGAATATGAGTTGGAAGAGCCCACTGGTAGAACAAAGTTTTCCAAAGCCCGTGGAGAACATAGGCACAATAGGTCTGGAACACATTCTGACAAGTGGTAGAGACTGTAAAAAAGCAGAGTGACAATCCTGTGTGCAAAGGGAAGTAGGTGCCCAAGATAAAGGATGCCTGTCCCCACTCCCACCACACTTATGTGCTGTCAAATGGAGATAGTACCACAGTCAAGGCACATGGGTAACAGAAGACATATGAGCCCACACATAACTCAAGTCCAGTGCCAACCACCAGAAACCCAGACCCCATAACTCATCGTGTAATGTGAAAGTCAGTGTGGCAGCATCATTCTGGTGGTCCCATTTCAATTGGTTCCATAAAAACATACTACAGCAGAAACATTCCACTGCTCTGCTGGAAACAGGCCAGCTATAGGGCCCAAGGGCAACTTTACCAGCATAGTTTCGGAGATCACTGGGGCAATGCTCTAAATTCTGTGGCACTGGACAATCCCAAACTCCCAAGGAGATTCTATAAATCTTAGAGGAAGGTACTCCAAAGCATGGAGCCCTGTGAGCCCTGAAATCCAAGCAGGAATCCTCCTTGTTCAGGTCTAGGGTGACCACTTTCTCTTGTTATCTTTAGTGGAGTATCCTTTTTAATTAAGAAGATAAAGTTCTGGTGCAGTCTCCTGTTTCCAGACCCCACAAGACGTGTGGCCTCCCTGGACCCACAAGGGCACCTCATGGATCTGTATCCATGTGGGAAAGGCACCTAGGGCCAAAGAGCCATTGCTATGAGCTTGGGAAGGTGGTGTAATGTTGAGCAGCAGAAAAAGGACCTCTCCAAGGCTTGTTGTTGAAAATTGAAGTTCACTGGGAGAGCGAAGACAGAGATGACTACAGTAATTGGTGAGCTGCAGGGACCAGCACCTCCTACCAAACCTGGACCTGCTAGGGGAAGGGCACCTCAAACCTACAATAGAACCTTGGGGAGTTCTAATCCTCATGAGGTCAGGGAGCTCAATCCTGGCCTCACAGCCAGAAAGCAGCCTGAATCTTACCATACTACAGCTGATTCACTGAGATAAATTTACTCAGCTCTGCACACTGCTCCCACATTGTGTATACCAGAAATAGTAGACTCATAACTCAAAGGTGACTTTCTTTCTTTCTTTTCTCTTCTTTTTTTCTCTTCTTCTTCACTCCTCTCCATTCTAGTTCCTGTTTTTGTCTTATTATGTTATTTTCTTGATTGTTCTTATTGTTAAAAGAGTGTGAATACAGTTTCTAGTTTTCCTGTCACTGAGAGTTGGTTCTGTTCTTGTTTCTGTCGCTTCCTTTTCTCTATTCCTCCTGTCTTGACCAGTTTCCTGAAGTTTGTGTGATCCTCCTGTGTCCTCCAGCCCTATTCTAATCTCTCCTTCTTTCTCTCTATCCCCATCAACTCCTAAATCTTCTTCCTGGAGCATAAAGCTGCTATATTGAAGGGCTTACTAAATGTAAATATATTTCTAGTTGGTCCTTGATTTTTATATATAACCACAAGCCTAGTTTTTGCAGTTAAAGGTATCAAACAATAGCTACCATGATTTGGCATTTTCTAAGCTGTCTTTGATGCTATTGTTGCTACTGATTGTATTAATTCAGCCAAGGTAATGTGATTGCTCTAGTCAGTAGTCTAAATACTGACATCACTAAAAGGCCATTACAGATTCAAACCCAGAGGCCAATTATAACAGGAAGATAATCCAAAAAGTAGCCATTCCCTAAGGGCTCTAAATACTAGCAATAAAGATACTTGCAATAAGCAATTTATAAGCAACAAATTAAATAAAAAACTTCAACAATAACAAGAAATAGAAATGAGAAAACACCTACATTAGATGCCAACCCAGACTTCTAGATTACCAAAGGGAAATCAAGGGCATGAGGTGGAACAATCTGAAATTAGACCGCTGGGACTCCCTGAACTGGCAAAGAAAGAGGATATGGGAAAAATGAAATCAGATATAATTTCTCAGATAACAACAGAGGTGATGACCATAGTGAAAGACGTAATTAATAACTTCAGAGCAGACATAGACAAAAAAAATAGAGGAGCTGAGGAACATGATGGAATCCCAGCAGAGGAAAGAAATAGGAACTATAAAACAGATTCAAACAAATATCTAGATTAACAACTCCCCTGAAAGTTTACTCCAGCAGAATGAGCCAAGCCAATGTGAGCACAGAATATCAGATATAGAAGACAGGATTGCAGTTACTGAACAGGAAAGATTCTGGTTGATATAGCTATTTGTGACAGTGGAGTATTGAGGTCCCCCACTACTACTATATTAGTGCTTATTTGATTTCTCGTGTCTGTTAGTATTTGTGTTATATAGTTGGGGGCACTAATGTTTGGTGCATATATGTTTATGATTGTCATCTCTTACTCCTGCTTTTTTTAGGTTCCTGTTACATGGAGTATTGTTTTCCACCCTTTAACTTTCAATGAGTTTCTTTTTTAATTAAGTGTGCTTTTTGTATGGAGCACGTTGTTGGATCTTGCTTCTGGACCCATTCTGCCAGTTTATTTCTTTTTATAGATGAATTTAAACCTTTAACATTGATGGTTATAACTGACAGGCACTGACTTATCCTTGTCATAACTTTTTCATTTTGTTGGGTTCTTTCCCTTTGCATTTAATTTCTTGTCATGCCTGATGAATTTATTCTGCTTGGCTTCCTGGGGTTGTGATCCTCATTGTCTTTTCCTAGGATGATGTTGAAGGTTTTCTGGAGTGCTGGTTTGGTATTTATGAAGTTTCTAAGGTGAACTCAATCAAACAGTTGAACAAATGAACTTAACAGATGTTTACAGAGTGTCCCACCCACAAAATCAGAATACACATTCTTTTCAGTGGTACACCAGTCATCCTCCAAAAGAGACCACATATTCACTCTACAGAACATGTTAAAGTAAGTGCAAAGGATTTAAAGTTATCCCTGTATATTATCAGACCATAGTGTGGTAAAATTGGAGATCAATAGCAAAAGAAAGTTCAAGATTTTTATAAATACATGGAAAGTGAAAAACACCCTTCTGAATAACCAATGTGTTACACAGAAAATTAAAGAAGAAATGAAGCAGTTACTACACATAATGTCAATATAACATATTGGAATCTATGAGACACAATGAAAGCAGTCTTATGGGGGAAATTTAGAGCAGTGAATACTCATATTAGGAAAGCAGAGCAAGTACAACTAGACAACCTGATGCTGAACCTCAAGCTTATAGAAAAGGAAGAGCAGAATAAATCTGAATCTCATACAAGGGAAGAAATTATAAAGATCAAAGCAGAAATCAATGCAATGGAGACTAAGACAACAATACAAAAAAAATCAATGAAGCAAAGAGTTGGTTCTTCCAAAAAATGAACAAAATTGACAAACCCTTAGCCAACCTTATTAATAAAAGGAAAAGGCCCAAATCCATGCAATTAGGAATGAAAAGGGTGAAATTACAACAGACCCAGCAGAAATCCAGAGGATACTCAATACCTATGTCAAGAACCTATACTCCAATAAGATGGAAAACACTGAAGAAATAGACAGATTCCTAGATATGTATGAATTACCAAAGTTGAACAAAAAAGAACTAACAATTCTAAACAACACAGTATCAGTCAACAAAATTGAAAACATAAATAAAAATGTACCAACTAAGAAAAGCCCACGCCCTGATGGCTTCCCTGCTGAATTCTATAAGAGTGGAACTACTGACACTCCTGTTTAAACTCTTCAATGAAACTGAAAGGGAAGCAATACTCATGAATTCATTCCTGAAAGCAAGCATCACCTTGATCCCCAAAGCAGAGAAAGACCCAACGGAAAAAGAGAACTAGAGGCCAATCTCTCTAATGAACATAGATGCAAAAATCCTTAATAAGATACTTGCAAATAGAATGCAGAAGATCATTAAGAAGATCATACATCCTGACCAACTGGGATTCAACCCAGGGATGCAGGAATCTTTGTTCAACGTACAAAGATCAATAAATGTAATACACCATATTAATAGAACAAAAGACAAAAACCATATGATCATCTCAATAGATGCAGAGAAAGCATTTAACAAAATCTAGCACACATTTATGATAAAAAACACTCCAAAAACTTGGAATAGACAGTCTCTACCTCAATCTGATAAAAGCTATCTATGAAAACCCAACAGCCAATATCATACTAAATGATCAAAAACTGAAATCCTGCACACTAAAATTAGAAACAAGACAAGGATGTCCACTATCACCACTCCTGTTTAACACAATTTTTGAAACATTAGCCACAGCAATTACACAAGAGAAAGAAATAAAGCAAATAAAGATAAGAAATGAAGAAGTCAAACTGTCATTATTATCAGATGACATGTTACTCTATTTGGAAGACCCCAAGAACTCTACCAAAAGTCTTCTAGACTTGATAACAAAATAGATCAAAATAGCTGGATACAAGGTCAACACACAACAATCAATACCTTTCCTGTACATGAAAAACAGACTCACTGAGAGAGAAATAGGACAAACAATTCCTTTCATAGTAGCATCCAAAAAATTGAAATACATAGGAATCCACCCAATGAAAGAAATCAGACATCTACTCTGAAAATTACAACACTCTGAAAAAAGGAACTGAAGAGGATATCAGAAAATGGAAAGACATCCCTTGCTCCTAGGTAGGAAGAACCAATATAGTGAAAATGGCCATACTTCTAAAACTGCTATATAGATTCAATGCAATCCCCATTGATTTTCCAACAGCATACTTCACAGACCTTGAGAAAACAATCCAAAAATTCATTTGGAACCAGAAGAGACCAAGAATAGCAAAAGCAATTCTAGGCAACAAAGACAAGATAGGGGGTACCTCAATACCCAACCTAAAACTATACTGCAAAGCTAATGTGATAAAAACAGCATGGTAATGGCAAAGAAACAGATCCAAGGATCAGTGAAACCAATTAGAAGATACTAAAACAACTCCAGACACACTCAGTTACCTCATCTTTGACAAAGGAGCCAAATACCCTCATTGGAGGAAAGATGGCCTCTTTAATAAATGGTGCTGGAAAAACTGGGTTTCAATTTGCTAAAGGCAAAACTAGACCCATATCTCCTGCCATGAACTATACTTTAATTCAAATGGATTGCAGATCTAAATATAAAAACAGAAATATTTAGAGTAACTGTAGTACTAGTATTTATTGTCACTACAAACAAAATGAGTATCATTTCTAAATGACTTCTAACTAGTGAAGTTATGTATGTGTGAATTGTTTCTTATCCAAACTTTGTCCAAAACTGGTCTACCCCTACCCACCTTTCAGGTACAATTACTGTTCTGATTCTTTTGTATCTCAGTTTAAATTTGCCTATAATAAAAACAACAAAATTTCTTTCAGCATTAAAAAAAAAAAAACAGAAACACTAAACCAGCTGGAAGAAAGGTTAGGTAAAACTCTTGAAGACATTGGTGTAGGAAAAGATTACATGAACAAAACCTCAGTTGCCCATGAACTAGCACAAAGAATCAAGAAGTGGTACTGCTTTTTATTAAAAAGCTTCTGCACAACAAGAGAAACCACCAACAGAATGAAGAGACAACCCATAGTGTGGGAAGAAATTTTTACCAGCTGTTCCTCAGGCAAAGGTCTAATATCTAGAATATATAAATAACTTTAAAAAAATCAGACCTCTCAAATTTAAAGACACAATCCAAAAATGGGAATCTGAAATGAACAGGAATTTCAAACAAAGAAGTAGAAACAGCAAATAAGCATATGAAAAAATGTTCAACATCACTGGTCATTCATGAGATGCAGATGAAAACATTGCTGCAGTCCCACCTCACTCCAGAAAGAATAGCTGTTATCAAGAAATCAATCAATAGCAAATGCTTGGTGGGCTTACGGGGAAAAAAGCAATCTTTCTCCACTGTTGTTGGGAGTGTAGACCGTTGTGACCACTGTGGAAATCAGTATGGAGATGCCTCAAAAAAACTAAAATTAAAGGTCCCATTTGACCCAGCTATTTGACCTGCTAGGTATCTTCCCAAAAGAATTAAGAGAATCAGGGCCAGGAATTTAGCTCAGTGGTGCCACTGCCTACCTCGCAAGCACAAGGTCCTGAGTTTGATGCCCAGTACCCCTAAAAAAATTAATTGAAGGAATCATACCACAGTGATATATGCACACCCATATTTATAGTACCACAGTTTGTAGTGGCTAAATCTTGGAAACAGCCCAAATGCACATCAAATGATGAATGGATACAGAAGATGTGGTTTGTTTATACAATACAGCACTACTTAGCCATAAAGAATGAGAACTAGAGACTTATAGCTAAACAGATGCACATTGAGGCCATACTCTTAAGTAAAATAAATAGGACATGGGTGTGTAAATAAATACCAAATAATTTCTCTGATATGAGACTCTGAAAGAGTAAGTGAGTACCAAAATGTATATTGGATAATGTAAAATAGGAAGAAAAGGTCCAAAGGGGAAAGGGAAGGGGAGGGTGGAAATAAGGGAAAGGAAAATATATGAGAAAAGTAAAAAATGGAAACAAAATCTTTGCAAATAGGGTGAGATGGAAGGATTGAAGGGAGGGCAGGGAAATGGAAGGAAAATAAAAACCTAGATAGGTCATGTAAAGGTACAAATTCCAATGATGAATGTAATCATATTATATATCCAAATGTACCAATAAACTTAATGTAAATATCT
>NW_022900943.1:22985143-23001420 GCF_012274545.1 Fukomys damarensis | reverse complement strand
ATATATAAATAACTTTTAAAAATGAAGATGAAGTTCTGATCTCAGTTTGGAACACTCTTAATTGTATTTTGTTTTGTTTTCAATGAGCTTGCTTTTCACTTAAATTTTCCAAGTAAGCTGTAAGATAAATCAAGCACAATTATTTACCCAATCAGAACTACTAATACAAATATTTGTCCACCAAAGTGAAATTAAAAACTCTATCACTGAAAAATTATGCATAGAATTACCAGGTGACCCATCAGTGTGACTCATCACAAGTGTATGCTGAAAACAGCTACTTCACCAAATACATAAGGAAAACACACCAAAGTACATCAATGAATGACTGGATAGACAAATCGTGGCACATGCATTCAATAGAATATTACTTAACCATGAAACTGGATAAATTGCTGCTGTACTGATACATACTACAACATAGATGAACCTCAAAAACAAGTTAAATGGGGCTGGGGATTTAGCTAAGTGGTGCTATCCATACCTGCCTGGTAAATGCAAGGTCCTCAGTTCAATTTCCAGTACCAAAAAAAAAAAAGCAAGCTAAATGAACAAAGCCAGACACCAAAGCACAAATATTGCACCATTCTATTAAATTGAAGTATACAGAACAGATAAATTAGTACAAATTAGTGTTGCTAGAGTCAGAAGACTAGAGGGAGTGGACAGTCACTGCCTAACGAGTAGGGGTTTCTGCTTGGGCTGAAGAAAACGTTTTGGAACTAACAGAAGTAGTGCTTGCACAGTGTTTTGAATGTACCAAATGCCATTAAATTGCTATCAATTCGATAATTTTTATGTGAATTTTATCTTAATTATTAAAACTTCTCAACATACGTATTATACTCAAACAAAATCAAATCAACTGTGATGGATAAATTGTTACCATAGTTATGATTATTATTTCTCAAGGAATGAATTATCATTGAGAAAAGACATTAAAATATATCTATCTAGGAAAGAAAGTAATGTGGGAAGAAAAAAACTTCTATAAGAAAAGAGAGCTATGGGCCGGGGATTTAGCTCAGTGGTTCAGTGGCCTGCCTTGCAAGTGCAAGGATCCGAGTTCAATCCCCGGTACCAAAAAAAAAAAAACAGAGAGAGCTAAAAAAAAAGGCATTTTTTAAATTTTTCTTTACTTAAGAAAGTAATATTTTTATCAAAATTTTTTCTGTGTATCAAGAGAAAGAAACACATTAACAGCACATGGCCTTGGAAATTATAGACCAATCAGAAACTCATTTATAGCCAGAACCTTAAAAATATTACACAGTGATCCTCCATAAAGATAATTGCTATATTCCAACAAGTATATTACTGCCAGAAAATATTAGAGCAAAGCAACCTACACATTTACAGAGTTCTTTTTGTACATTGTTCAAAAAGAGAATCGCACTTGAAAGATAAAGAGGAATGTGACTAATTTGTATGAGTTCAGTCTTATTACACCCATTACCTTCTAAGTGGAGACATAATGCAAACAATGCTGTATTTCTTTTTAGACTGCTCTTATCAATGCTAGATATTAAAATAATTATTTTAAGCTGTTACTGCCCACAGGCAAAATGAAATAACAAGAACTCTAAAGCTTTGTAAAATAAAGCATAAGTAATCTAACTGGGCTTATCATGCCCCTGCCAGATAAAAAGGCTGATCATCAGTCAAGAAACAAACACATTAATCCTGAAGGAAAGAACATTTGCATTTCTATAATGCCAAAATACTCCTGCAGTAAGAGACCTTATTGAAGAAACTTAATGTATTTCTCCCCAAAACAGTTTTAAAGTGGTACTTCAATGCTGGCATTTCTTTTGCTCAGAAATGAAACAAAAATTATCTACTTCCATGGGATAATAAATTTTTTAAAGTAATTGTTCTTCAGCAGAGATTAAAAGCCCCACTATTACTGTGCATGGTTTTCTCAATAATATTAAAAGAGATGCAATTATGGCTATGGTAATTGATATGGTTCTTATGTGATAATGATCACAGGTCAAGAGTTTAAAATATAAAGCAGAATATGCTTCATGCTTTTTAAAGTCAAGCAAACCATGTACACTGTAGTCCTGCTACAGCTGACCCTCTTACAGTCTCTGCCCTAACCGCTCCAGGTACAAGTACAGAGACAGCATTGCTGAGAAATTTCTGATCCCTTCTTTCATTAATGCTCTTATCTCCCCCAGACCAGAACTGTTCTTTCCTTGGGAAACCAAGGAAATTCTCAGTTATCTGTCCAAATGAGAGTCTTCCATATAACAAGGATAAATTTATTTCACATTTAATCTCAAGTCCCAGTTTCAGCCCTGTTTTACTGAGTCCTGTGAGGATCAGGTTAATGTCTGGCTGAGTCAGGAGCACCACACCCATCTCTCCTGAGAAAACTCCAAGGTCTACTGGGGCTGGAATAATACATAACCTCGGGTGTGTAGAGATCTGACCTTAGACAGATAAACTGTTCCTCTCAAAAACCTCAAATCCTGACTCTATTCGCCTCAGTTCCTAAAGCATACAATCCAAAAACTAACATGTGGCCAATAACGATGTGCCAAATATCCCGACTCCACCCTGGCTCCACCCCCGCCTTACCCTGTATAAGTCTGTGCATTTCCTCATAAAACGGAAGCGTTCCAGAAACCTCCTCGGAGTCCGCGTGGTGATTCCGTGCCCTTGCCCTCCCAGTCCGGGCCCCTGAACCTTGTTACGTGAGCGGGCTCGTGGACAAAAACAATTGGTGCCTGAACAGGGGCCTCAGGTATACCAGGTAAATACTGAAGTTTCAGGTAAGGATCCCTATTGTGGGTTATGTCATGAGTCAAGAATGGCCGGTACAGGCCTCCTTAGTAAAAGGTCCTCATGCCGTAAAGGCGTCTGAGGCGTTTCCAGCCCAAACTGGCGAGCGTAGAGCCCCTGAGTGCTCTAAATATGGTGGACAAAAGCCTCTTAAAAAAGATGGCGCAGGTGGGCTGTCTCTTCCACTTTCTTCTTCCCCAAAGGCATCAGCCCCACCTGCTGGTCTCTCACTTCCTGTCGATGACGTGCCCCCCCCCCATCCTCACTGGAATAATGGTCATCCGGAAGAGCCTACCTTTTCCGGTCCACGATGGCGGCCTCCACCTGTGTGCTGCCATTTTACTTGATGAGGCTAAACAGTTCTATGATCCGGCCTTAGCCTAGCTTTGGGGTCCTCAGCCTCCAGGCCGCCCAGCCTCCAGGCCACCCAGCCTCCTCCTCCAAAGCCTGGCCCAGAACAGCTGAGCGCTCCAAAAAAGTTTCAGAGCGAAAGACTTGCAGCTTCGGGGCTGCAGGGCCTGCTGAGCCCGGAAGAGACCCTGGTTAGCAGCCAAGTCCAACAGCTACACGGTGGCTGAAGGTCCTTTTGTCTTCCCCGGCCTCCACTGTCCCTGCCTCCCACCACGTATCCCATCACCCTGGCTGCTCACAGCCCCACTACCTGAGGTGTGTTAGGGCCCAGCGGGGTGAGACCAAGGACACGGGGGCTACGCTGTCCCTGGCCTGTGGCTGCTGGCGCTGAGCAGTCCGCGAGGCTGCTGCACACCCAGGAACAGCCTTCTTGCCACAGAGCCTTTGATTTCTACTTAGTCCTGGACAAATCCACAAGTACCTAACCCCCCTATCTCTGTCTTGTTCTGCCTTCCCCTTTCATGTTTGTATTATCCCTTGTATTGATCCTTTCTTTAACCATATAGAAACTTGGGAGTTTATATTTTGCTAGAACACCCCTGGCCATTTGTGTCCCTGTTGATCTCCATATGGAATGACAAAATTCAGATCCTCTCTTTAATGCTTAAAGAAAGATTTTTGAAATTTCCACCCTTACTGCTGTCATGGTTTCCATGGTGGCAGCTATTTCTGCCACAACAATGGCAGTAGTCACCTCGAAAAATCAAGGGGCGACAGCAGCAACGGTCAACCAGCTAACAAAAAACACCACCCAAGCCTTCAATGTCCGCACATACCTACTCAATTTACAAATCCAATTAAACTTGGTTTGGGAGGAATAAATACCCAGGCGTTAGATATTGTAACTTTAAATAATGTGTGGGATACCATTTGGTCAAAAATTCAGGCTGGATGGAATAATTTGAGTAGGTGGATATGTGGATTGATATTGGGATAACCTTGTTTGGCATATTGTTATTGTTCTTTACTTTAAAGATCAGACGTGCCAGTAACAAAATCATAAAATTGCAGTCCTTTTGGCTGAGGCTCTGGAGTCAAAGACAAAAGGGGGAACTGAGGATCAGGTTAAAGTCTGGCTGAATCAGGAGCACCGCACCCATCTCTCATGAGAAAACTCCAAGGCCTATTAGGGCTGGAATAATCCGCCCCCCTCAGGTGTGTAGAGATCTGACTTTAGGCAGATAAACTGTTTCTGTCAAAAACCTCTAAAGTCCTGACTCTATTTGCCTCAGCCCCTAAAGCATAAATCCAAAAACTAACACGTGGCCAATAACAATGTGCCAAATATCCCAACTCCACCCTGCCTTATATAGGATTTCCACCTCTGTACCCTATATAAGTCTGTACATTTCCTCAATAAAATGGAAGCGTTCCAGAAACCTCCCAGAAGTCTGTGTGGTGATTCCGCGCCCTTGCCCTCCCAGTCCAGGCCCCCTGAACCCTGTTCTGCCAGTGGGCCCACAGATGAAAACAACAATCCTAGGCTTAACTTAAAAGATTGACTAAGCAGAATCCAGAGGTGAAGGTAAACAAATAAATAAACTTTAATTCCTTTGGAAGGTCATCCCAGAATGGAGCTGTGGAGTCCTTTTCAAGCTTCCCGGGGTTGCTCTGAGCCTGCCATCCTGTCCCCACCCCTGCCACGCTCCTGGCTTGGAGCCTGGTGCTGAACATTCTGACAGGGGAGGCAAATTGTGGCATAATTTAGTTAGACCTTTTGGATTGTTCATTTGCTTGGGTGTTTATGAACTGAATCCAGTGGAGTCACAAAATGTACTCAGGTGTAAGAAATGAGGAGAAAGACCATTACCTTTGATGTGACAGATAACAGGAAACTAAGGGGAAAGGGTCCCAAAAAGGAGACAATTTTTCAATAACCTGGACATCACAATTCAGTGTGCCTGTGGCACTTACCTAAGATCAATTTTGAGCTTTTAATGATGCTGTGATTCTTTTTGTGAACCAGAAACAAAAATCTATAGCATTATCATATTAAAACATTGGCATACTTAAAAATCAGTGCATATACAGAAGAATGTTAGCAGCATTATTAATTGAGTTTATTACAGGGAGCTGAGATTATGAGTATTCTGCACTTATTTATATTTTTAATATTTTTCAAGTAAATATATGTTGTCTTTATAGGAAGAAAAAAATCAATGATAATTTGTTTTTTAATTTTTAAAATTAACAGCATATATTCTCCCTGAGCTGAAAATTCTGTTTTTCAAACTGTCTTTTCAATATATAGACATTCAGGGTCTTTGTCCCAAATTTCTATTTTGTGTATTAAAATTTCACACTTGTAATCTCAGTAGCCTGGGAAGCTGAGGCAAGAGGATTACCAATTGGAGCCCAGCCTGAGCAATTCAGGGCTTTAGTGACACTACCTTAATATAAAAAAGAGAAATAGCTCATTGAATTCAATTCCTAGGGGAAAAAAAAATTCACTTAAGATTTCTTTATCTTAAAAAATAGTTCCACTGCTTGTTGAGAAACAATTTGAGCTAGGCATGGTACATACCTATAACCCTAGACTCAGGAGGCTGAGACAGGAGAATAACATGTTCAACAGACTACATAGCAAGACCCTTTCTGAAGAAAAAAACACACAGTTGGAAGCTATTGTTCTATTTCAGATAATTCCTGAGGATTTAGCCAGGAATAGTGGCCCATACTTGTAATCCTGGCACACTCTGATGTTGAGACCAGAGGATCACAAATTCATGCCCAGCGTGCGCAGTTTAGCAACTTAGTGAAATCCTCCCCCAAAATAGAAAATAAAGAGCTGAGGGTTTAGTCCAGGGCAACAGCCCTGGCTTTAATCCTCAGTACTACAGTTTTGTGTAAAGAAAATGGAGTCACATAGAAGTTGTAGCTTTGTATTGTACACAAATATGTAGACTCACACGTGCACACACATACACACACAGCTTGCACATCCACTTTCCTTTAATCACTATTCATTTTTTCTTCCTTGAGTAAATCCCTTAGTCACTTTAATTCCACATCCCAAAAACTCAAACTGGGTGAGCACATCAAGAAATCATCCAATAACAAAAGTTGGTGGGGTTGGGGGGTCAAAAGGAAACTTTCTTCATTGTTGGTTGGAGTGCAGACTAATGCAACCACTGTGGAAATCGATATGGAGATATCTCAAACACTAGGATTAGAAGTCCCATTTGATCCAACTATTCCCCTGATGGGTATATTCCCAAAATAATTAAAAGAATCATACTACACCAATATATGCTGACCCATGTTTATAGCAGCACAGTTTGTCATAGAAATAGCCCAATTGCCCATCAACTGGAGACTGGATAAAGAAGGTGGGGGTTTTTTTATACATGAAGTACTACTCAACCATAAAAAATGAGAAACTAAAGATGTTTATAGCTAAGTAGATGCACATTGAGGACATACTCTTAAGTGAAGTTAATAGGACACACATGTAAATACCATATAGCTTCTCTGGTGTGATAAACTAAAAGTGTAAATAAGTATCAAAATGTGTAATTGATATTGTGTGATAGGATAAAAGATCTAAAGGTGTAGGAGAAGTGGGAGGGGTAGGGGAAAGGTAAGAAGGGAAAAGAAAAAATGTGAGAAAAGGAAAAAATGGAAACAAAGTCTGTAAATAGGGAAGGGTGGGGGGTGAAGGAAGGACAGGGGATTGGGGAAAAAAATAAGAACCAAAGATACATCATGTAATGACTAACCAAGGTCCTAATGATAAATGTAACTGTATTGCATACCTGAAATGTACCAATAAAAAAGAAAGAAGCTGGGTGATCAGTATGTACAACGGGGGTTTACATATATTACACACTAACGGGGGTTTACATATATTACACACTAACTGTGTTCTTCAGTGTGTAGGGATGATGGGAGAAGAGAGTTGCCAACTGAAAGGTTTTGGTAATTAAGATATGGATGGGAATAACAGAGTGATTTAAAAATCTTCCCCCTTGATGTTCTTAGAGAACCTCTATTTATAATTTGCTTTGTAGTCTATTTTAGTCACTTTCCTCCTAGCTAGGACAACATACCAGACACTCAAAACTTATAGGAAGTCAAGTTTGGTGTGGCTCACAGTTTCAGAAGTTTCAGTCCATGGTCAACAGGCTCAAACAGAACCCACATGGTGGAAAGAGATACAGCCATCCAGGCCACATCCTCTGTAACCTGCCTCCTCTGACCAGATCACCACCTAACAGCACTTAAACGACAATGCCCCCTGATTTAATCACTTTCCAAAAGCCTACCCGGGAGTACAAGGCTTCTGTGGGACATTCTCCAACTGAGTTATAACACAGTTGCATTTTTTTGTCAGATTGTTGTTTTTTTTAATTTACATTTTAAATAGAGATTTGACCTCATGGTGTTCTGGTTATATATGGTTGCAACTTTAAACAGGTTGGTCATGGTGGCACATTAAGTACATAAGGCTGCCTAAATGAAAATCTGGACATACAAACATTAAAGCTATCTTGGTTCTTGGCCTGACTCTTTTTTTCCAGTGCTAGGATCAAACCTAGGACCTCAAGCAGGGTAGGAAAGTGTTCAACCAGTGAGCTACATCCCCAGCTCCCACTCTGGCATGACTCTTCAGTGGCAATAGCAGCTGGTGAGATTTCCTTCTAAGGAGCACCTTAGGGTTACGGTTAGGATGCCAATATGGAGTGAGCATATTTTTGTACTGACACACCACACACACACACACACACACACACATACACACACGCACACATGTACACATACACATACAAAAGAATTGTTTTTCCTTTATGGGCCAGGAAAGATGGAAGGTTTTTATGACTTGGCTCATCAAAGGCAAAAACTGACCGATTAAAGAAATTAATTTTATTCACACTGTTACAACAGAGAGAGCACTCCAGGTCTAGGCTTAGAATGCCTTCACAGGATGACTTTGTCTTATTCCTTTATAGGTAGATATAAACAAGTTATAGATGGGGTGGTTTACAATTGGGATTGATTTTTCAATTAATGTCTCAATCAGCTTAAAAAGAAACACTTATCTCTGTGTCTAGCTAGTTTCTGGAGGACAAACAGCTCTGCTAATTGTTCATAAGACAAAGCATGGAAATCAGAAGGTCCATGTTTGGACTTGTCACAGTAAACAGAAGAACCATCCATGAGTCTTACAGAGTCATAGAACAAGCAAGCATTGACAGAAAGCTTTATCTAAGTGATATGGTAAAGGGTAGTTCTCTGCAGCAAGCTGTATCCCAGAATAAAAATCCTTTGCTGTTTCCAGAGCTCAGGTGAAGTTCAGCACTGTCAGCCATGATGGACAATTAAGGGAAGAACTGGGTAACTGAGACTCATGTGAAAAGCACAACTTCGATCACAGGTTACTGAGGTTTGGTGCAACTAATTAATCACAAGTAACAGTTTAATATTTGTGCATTTTGCCACTTGTAGAAATTGAAAAAAAATGTTTTAGAAGAATTCCTTACCACTGCTTGTAAATAGAGCAAATATGATGAAAGCTGATGTCATCTAACAGGAAAAAGGGCAAATTGCTGACCAAATGGCATTATAAATGTCATGTGATAAAACAACACACAACATACAAAATAATTTTATTAATAAAGTAGCATGGTACAGAGGAAAAAGCACAGGTGGAATGCGGCTCAAATCTGCAATCTATTAGTGACTAAATGATTTAACCTCTTTATACTTAAACTGGAAAAGAGGAGTAAGGTGTATTTTGAAAGACTTCCATGGCATACGAAGCCCCTGATAAATCTGCCAAAAAATATGAAAGGACTCAATGGTAGAACCACACTCCCTGGCCAAAGCTGGAGAGGTCCCTGACTAAATCATGAATGCCTTCTCTTGATCTGGAGAGAGTTGTGTGTGTTTCCTAAGTACTTGAGGCTATATGCACTAAGTCAAAATCTTTCCAGCCAGTGAAACTGAATATGTAAACCTTGACAGCCATCAGTGGTCACATCTTCTGCCCTATGGAGAAAGTGAGTCTGTACTAAGAAGCACAAAGGGATATACAGAGAGTAATCAAGGTAAAGATGAGAAACATCGACAGTGCCCACATTTCTGGTTCCACTTACCCTTAGCTTCAGACTGCCTATAGCTTTCCTAGTTCAACATTAGGTTTCTGTCACTTCTGTCCCACAGTTTTAATTAATACAGGCACCAAGTGTTATTCTAATAACTAAGATGCCATAAATAAAATAGGAGGAGGTGAGGGTAAATGTTCTCTTGCCAGTTTCATCTCCTAATTAATAACCCATTTCATCACTAATTCTCTGCTTTACATTGTCTAATGGAAATGCAAAAATCTTAAATACAGTCAATAAATATCTTGTTAAAAGATGCTTTTTGTACATATTTGGCTTCGCTTCATTGAAATTCATCTTTGAAGAATAAATTCAACTCTACTTCTAATCTTCCCAGGAAAGCTTTTAAAGTGAGCTCATCATTTGGATCCACATCTAAGATAAGCTGCATCATATGTAATTCTATAGACTGTTCTGTCTGGGAAACACTGAGAGATAAAGGAAATCATCTGATTATTTGCTTCATACAAATTGCTGTGCTGAAAAATTAGTTTTTTTAAGGTAGAAAATAAGATCATATTTAATGCTTCTTATCAGGCTTAACCTCAGATGTTCAAGGGATTCCAATTGAATATTACTTTCAGCAAAACACATCAGTACATACAATAGAGAAATTTCAGGCTATGCAAATAAGAATACAATTATTTTGTATTCTTAAGAGTTGCTTTTCAGGGACTTGGGAGCCCAAAAATGAGATATAAGAGTGAGGCACCTAGTACTTACTAGGAAATAATAAATTCATTCTAATTACAATCATTATGGGTAGCAATAAAAAGGTAAGGACAGTTTCAGTAAAAATGTTTCGAGAATAGAATGTACTGTGACTTAGAGAATTGCAGCAGAAGCTTCCCTGGTCTCCAGTTTGCAAAGGACAAATCATGAAACTTCTCAGTTTCCATAATCGTGTTAGCCAATTCCTATCAGTTTTACTTCTCTGGAGAGCCCTAACAGGGATTTGATCAACAAAAATGCCCATTTATACTGGAAGGAAACTTCAAACACCATACCAGGCTATTAACCATGGAAATATAAAGTAGGTAATGTTTTTTAAACAGAAGAACAAAAATCCCCAAAGCGTTTTGTTTCCACAAATAATTATAGAGATTTAGAATTTTATAATTTCTTCTCTTTCTATTAATAAGTATAACACATTTTATGAAGATCACAACGTATCATCTTTTAAAATAAACTTTCTTTGTTAAAAAAAAAAAAAAAGAATGCACTGTGAGATTAAACCCTCTGTAAAAATGTTAGCTTACATATTTAGGATTCCAGAAAGAAAAGTAAAGACAAAGCACAAATTTGTACCCATGTTCACCCCTGACTTGTAGCATAAAATTCTTCTAAAATGAAAGCCCTCTTCTCACTGGTGGTACTTGGTTTTAAAAGTTTAGAGTTACCTAATTTTGTACTATTAGTTACCTTTCTAAAAATAAGTAAAACTTTTCATGGCTTCTAGAACAATTACCAGAACATCAGTCTGTTTCATAGTTAAAATAGATTAAAGAAAGAAAACAACACATTTTTCCCTTCTTTATCAAAAAGGAGTTATGTGAAGGACCACCCCATTGATTATGGCCAGAGTAGGCTGTAAGCACAGTAGGCTGTAGGAGTTAACTCCACGATTGCCTTGTTTTGAAAAGTGAGTTCAGCCAAAGCCTACATGCTGATGTCAGAGTGATTCCCACCCAACTTTCATTCCCAGAGTTAAAACTTGCTTTCCTAAAAAGACAGGGTTAATTATTAACCTATACTTTGTCTGTTCTGTTCCTAATTCAAGAATTCTTTGTCTTTTCTTTTACAAGCCTTGCCTGCATTAGTAATGTGTCCATAGCAACTGCATATCTTTTCACAAAGCTCCTTTACCTCAGTCTATCATGTCACCAATAAAATCAGCATTCTGGGTGTTCAGGGCCTTTGCTTGTTCAGCCTTGCTTGCTTGAGCATTGGTCATCCTGGCTCCCTGCATCTCTGTCTCTTTAACTCTTCTCCATGTTTTTGTTCTCACCTTGAACCATGGCTCTGAGCAGGAAAGCAGAAACCACTGCAGGTGTTTCTGATAGAGTTACTACTTTTATCCCTAACCAGAAGAAATCAAACACATACCTACTGTATTAGCCATGATTGTTCAGAGATCCAAAACTAATAAGGGAAAGACAGAGGGAGGGAGAGAGAATTAAAAGAAACTGGTCCACATGACTAAGAAGGCTGGTAAGTCTACAACTGTGCAAAGTGAGCCTGTGAAAAAAGAGAGCCAGGAAGAGCCCACATCTCATCCCTAAGGTCATCAGGAGTCAGAGCTGATGGCACAGATGAGTCCAAAGGCAGTTGACTGGTAAGTTCTCTTAGTATTCTCGTAGTAGGGGGAGGGTCCATCTTTTTGTTCTACTCATGCTTGCAACTAATTGAATGGGGCCTACCCAAATTATGGAAGGCAACTGATTTACTTAAATTCAATCACTTAAATGTTAAATCCAAAACACCTTAGAGTTGTACAAAATTAATCATCACATATAGAAAGCCATGCCCCCTCACCCAAACAGAGATCACCCACACAGTTCTTATTTACTAGTATGTCTTTCTACAGTATCACTTATATCATTTGACTACACAAGAAAAAAAATGTCTGGATGTTTGAGGACATCAACTTTCCAGGGACCATCCTTAATGAAAGGTTAACTAAATGAGGGTTGGGGGTTGGCAGATACCTCAAATTACCTGTCACTCAGGGTGACATTTCACCAATATGTAATAGGAAGAAACCTTCCCTGTCTTATTCCCCTGCTTCCTCATAGCTCTCCTGAGGTCAATTCTCAATGACAATGGTGGCACCAAAATCCTTATCTCAGCACCTGCTTTGAGGAGAACCTAAACAAAGACAATCTCCATTATTGTTTAGATCTGGGATGTCCCCATTCCACCCTAAGAGCCTCATGCACTCCAGGTAGGGCTTCTGGAGATTGGAGCCTGGCTGGAAGAGGTGAGTCATTTGGTGCATGACCTGGAAGTCTGAATCTCCCTTCACCACTAACTCTTCTCTTTCTTCTTGCTGGCTACCATGATGTGAACATCTTCTCTCCATCACAGGACCTTCAGCTATCCCATTTCAAAGTTGGAGCCAACCAACATGGACTGAAACTTCTCAAACATGAGCAAAACTTAAACTCTTCCTTTAAATTGTAGGTATTGGCTATTTTGGCCCAACAACAAGGAAAGTGACAAAGTCAGATTTGGGTACCAGAGAAATGGAATTTTTTCTGAGATACTACCTAAACATGTGGTTTAGACACCTCTGGAACTGATTCACGGGAGGAGTCTGGAAAGCCTTGCAGACAGTGCTAAAGAAGCCCTAGAACTGTGGTAAATTAAGCTTAATGGTAAATTTTGGTCAGAACTCAGACAAGAATGCTGATAAAAAGGCATACAGTAAAGACCAGGCTCAGGAGATATCAGTGGGGAACAAGGACATTATTAGCAGTTAGACTCTAGGCCATGTATATTATGGTCTGGCAGAAAATTTGCCGTTTTGTTTATGTCCTGAGACTTTATGGGAGACTGAGATAGGAGCAGCAGATAAATTAATCTGGAAGAAAAAACATAAAGGCAGCCCAATGTTGAGAGTATGGTATGGATACTGTTCACTGCTTTTAGCAAGATTTATACTCTGAAAGAGAAGGAAAAATCCCATTTAAAAAGTTTTCAATTTCCCCAAAAAGGAAGAGTCAGCAAAGTTGGAGTACAGGAGAATTTGGTTGCTGGAAAAAATAATAGCATTACAAATAAAACAATTACTTTGCATCCAAATAACAGAAAGGATGCCTGAAAGTTTCCAAGCAATCCACATGACCCAAGCCATTACAGGCTCAAGGGTCCAAAAGTGAAAGACTGCTTTGAGAAGAGATGCTCAGGGAACTCTGTTTGAAAAGGATCACCTAGGAAATTCATTCACAGTTCTCAGCCATTCGGGCATTGAGAGGCCTCTACAGTCACAATTCAAGGGGGCTCAGCTACTGCCCAAGCTGGTGACAGACCTTGACATCATCCACAAGGTGCTGGTTTTGTAGGCATGCAAAATGCAAGGTCAGGAAGGCTTCCACCTAGATATAAGAAGAAGGCTGGGAGGCCTGGCAATGTGACCTGAAAGCGCAATGTATGCAATGGAGATCCCAGAAAGTTGGAGAAGCCAAGAATATGGAACATCAGCTGAAGAAAGTACAGTCAGTGAGCAAGGCCAACCCTGCAGAAAAACCAGGACAGCTGCAACCTGCAGTGCCATAGGGGCAGGACCACCCAAGTCATTTGGAGTTCATATTTTGCCTCCAATGCTGGGTATGGAGCTACAGGATTTCATGTTTGCCTTCCTTGGTTTTAGTCTCATTTTGGTCCCATTGGTTTCTATCTCCTTATTCCTCCTTTTAGGAATAGGAATGTTTACCAATGCTACTGTATGTTGGAAGTATTTAACTTTCTTTTTTTTTATTACACTGAGGCTTACAGTTAACAGTTTGCCTTAAATCTCGGTGATTTTAGACTTGGACTTTTTAGCAATGCTGGAACTGTTAGAAGAACTTTGGCAACTTGTAGACATGATCTAAATATATTTCACATTAAAAGGTGCTCATGAGCCCCTTGGGAAGGGGCAGAATATTACTGTTTCGATCTGGGGTGTCCCCCAAGATCCTCATGTTCACACAGGCGGGGTTTGTGAAAGGTAGGATCTGGCTGTAAGAGGTGAGTCACTGGGGATGTGACCTGAAAAGCTGTCTCTCCCTTCTCAGCTCCTTGCTTCTCTCTCTGCTTCCTGGCCACCACCAAGAATTTTGTTTTTTGTAATACACCCGCACAAACACACAATTCTGGCAGTCCCTCTTTAAAGTTACTATTTTCAAATAAATATATAAGGACTGCACAATTGTTTCTGTAAAGCTGAATACAGGCTTTCGTAAACGGTGACGTCCAACCAACAGGTAAATGAATGAATAATGCCTAACTTCCAGTTGTAGAAATGAGCTCCTGATTACCAAAGTAAGGCTTCCTCTGCTAAAACTGGAAAGACCATTGAACTTAATATAAGCATCCAAGTGAAAGGACCTGGTTCCAGCTCAGTTACTGTCAGTGCAAATGCTCACACACAGTAAGTCACATTACTGATGTATCAACTTGTATGCAAAGTGTCACACATTCTGGGATTAAGTGTTTTGGTACACAAGTCATGATAGCTGGACAGCCAATCAAGCTCAATACTAACTGACATTTGGAAAATTTCAATCTCTACTGAAATGAATGCAGGAATAATCCTTATACCTAACAGATCCTTATTTAGAATGCAATGGGAACTTGGTCTTGAAGATGTAGTTAAATAGGTTCTATGCCTTACGTGAGTATTTATGAAGGACTCAGAAACCTGAAAGCATTTACTATCTTTGCTTTCCTTGCTGAAAGTAAGAGAATGACCCAAAATGTGGTCTAGGCACTTCCATTTTTCAGTGCTAGAGAACTTTACCAAAATGAACTTCAAGGTAGAAAGCCAATTTATATAATAATTTGTATTAATGTATTCAGTCAGCAAATATTTAATGTCACAAGATAGCATTCAAAGTGTTAGGGATTCAACAGTGAAAAGAATAGATTTTTTTAAATCAGTTGTCACACTTTAGAAGGGGTACTCTGGTTAAGGGTGCACAGCTTACACAAGAATCACCTTGCACATTTGTGTTAGAGAACACTCCTACCCTCCAGAATCAAGTTCCGTAGCTCTCCAGTAAGGAAACTGGATTTTTCAAAAAATACTCCAATGTATTTGATGCAGCTAATACAGACTGTACTGGAGAAGCAGTGCCCTAGAGTTTCCCAGGATATACTTTATGAACTATATTCCTTGATTTCTCTGGAGACTGGCCTTTCTGTCTTGATTCTCAGTCAGATATATATACACACTTTTTGTTTGTTTGTTTGTTTGTTTTGTAGTGCTAGAGATTGAACCAAGAGCCTGGCTCGTGCTAGGCAATCCCTCTACCACTGAGCTACATCTCCAGCCCTTTATTATTTTCAGATTAAAGGCCTCCCTAAGTTTCCCAGGTTTACCCCAAACTTGTGATCCTCCTTCCTTGGCCTCATGAGGGCCTGGACTTACAGGTGTGTGCCACCACACCTGGCACAATTAACATTTTTGATAGATGTCCCCATTCAACTAGAACATGCAATATGTGATGTTTACTTAGAGGTATTCTTTGTGCCTAAGTCATAGTCAAACATAAAAATGTACTAACCTCTTATCTTAGACCCTAGAGTCAGCCTAAAATTCTCTTAACCGCAAAGAGAGGACGTGCGAGTTGCTATTCAGCTGACTTCCCAGAATTCTTCTCATCCCTCTCTGCATGTGAGCATCTCCTAAGCATCATTAAGTGTCTCTTTCTCCCACTGTTTCTAATCCTCATGTAGTAGTTGGTGAACAAGGAGTGTTAGGGTTTATGTGGCCTGCGTATCTATTTGTGCCAACACAACACTTGTCCACGGTCTACAATAACCTGTGAATCCCTTGAATAAAGAAAATAATGAATAAACAAAGGAATTAGCAAGTAAATCAATCTATCGATCAAGGTATGTCAGCTTCCTCATATTGCAAATGGGTGGGCCTCTCCTTGACGTCCAGCGTCTCTTCTGAGTCTCCAATTCCGGTACTGAAAGAAGGAAAGATGCGGAAGAAGACAAACCAGCTAATTATTGACACGTCCTTCCAAAAACTGGCCACAAATAATTACAGAATCCTCTTTATCACATGTTGTCGCTTGTAAGCCCTGGAGTTGACTACATTTTAAATCAAATCTGCAAAAACATGCTTATTAAAATGAAAGGTGGGGCCGGGGATTTAGCTCAGTGGTTCCACCGCCTGCCTCACAAGTACAAGGACGAGTTCGATCCCCCAGTACCAAAAAAAAAAAAAAAAAAAAAAAAAAAAAAAGAAAAACAACT
>NW_022900943.1:22975195-22984980 GCF_012274545.1 Fukomys damarensis | reverse complement strand
AAAAAAAAAAAAAAAAAAAAAAGTGATGTAAACCAGTTGATGAGTTTTCTAGTGAAAAAAAGTTATATACAGTTACATCAAGCTTCCAACGCACACCCTATTGTCATTATAAAAATTCTCACCTTCAGGATGTCTCCTATGAATGTGATGGCGCAGTCGTGAATTGGAGACAGCAGGAGAGAAATCCTCCGGTGGTTTACTTAGGTACCACTGCCCTCTGCTGGAGATAATTAGAAGTATCTGTGTGAATGTATATAACCAAATGTGCGCCTGTAGAAAAGGACGTTCAAAGTTTTTCTTAGCTAGTTAAATTCAAGGACAAAACTAAGTACCAGTATATTTTTCATTTTTCCCAAGACTCCACTATGATGTCATACCTCATTGCTACTTATTCTGTCTGTATTCAAAAATTCTGATATTTTGATCACTGAATTTTTTGCACTAATTTTAACTTTTTTTCCTTTTGCATTTTGTCCTTCATCTTCTTTTTGGCACTGGAGATCAAACCCAGGGCCTCATGCATGCTGAGCAAATGCTGTACCACAGAACTAGTCATCTTATTTTGTTTTTAATTGACCTAAAATAATTGCGCATACTTATGGAATACAGTAGATTGAAGGAGAGGGCCTTTGCTCTAAACTTCATCCCCAGCCTGTTTTTTGTTTGTTTGTTTTTGTTTTTGTTTTTTGAGACAGGTTCTTGCTAGGTCTTTAAGTTGCCCAGACTGCGGTCAAACTTGAACTCCTGCCTTAGGATTACAGACATGTGCTAAAAAGCTCGACATGACAGGAGATTTTTATACCTGTATGCATTGTGCAGCAATCAAACAGGGTTATTACCTCAGCTGTTGGCTCAATGTCTATCTGTTCTTTGTAGTGGGAATATGCAAACTCCTTGTTTCAGGAAACTCTGAAGTAGTCAACGTGATATTGTCAATGATTATCACCATACTGTTCGATACAATGCAAACTTTACTCCTTTTATCTGTTTGGTACCAGGAATCAAACTCAGGTCCTTGCACTTGAGAGTCAGGAAGCCGCACCACTGAGCTAAATCCGCAGCCCTTCTTTTTTCTAATTTTAACTCTATACTCATTGACCCTCTTTTCCCCATCCCACTTCCCGGAACCTCTGGTGACCACAGTTACCACATCTATAATGCTTTTACCTCTCACATAAAAATAATTACAAATCCCACCAAAAGGGTGAGAGGTCTACTACATGAAAGGTACTGGAGTAGGATCTTGGGGGAATAAAAGGAATTAGCTGAACATGTTTCCCTCTGGGATCGTCAGTTTAGGAAAATGGAGAGTATTTTTTAAATATGTGTGTAAATGATAATTTTAAAAATAAAGTCTACTAGGGTGTAGGTCATAAAGAGAAAAACTAAATGGAAGTTAAAGTAAGAAAGATTATAATCGGATGGGAAGAATCAGAAATCCTTTCCTGGGAGGTAGCATCGTGTCGTCTAAGTCTTGAAGGAGAATCACACTTTAAGAGGTGGAGTTAAGGAAGGGGAGGAAGGGGAACAATTTGGAAAGAGACAACAGTCCAAGCATGGGAGAGAAGCAGGAGCCAGTGAGTGTGTGTGTGTGTGTGTGTGTGTGCACGCACGCGTGTGCTTGTGGGTGTAAATAAGGATGTTCTAGTTTGTCTGCAACATGGGATACGCGTAACAGCAAACGGACACGGGGCAGTAGGCCGACACCGTGCCGCTCAGAAGGCTCTGTACTTACGGATTTCCCACCGGAAGGAGAATGAAAGGCCGTGGTACTCTAACCATCCGTCCTGCCCCACCAAAAGCCATTGGCTCTGGCTTCCAGCAGTTGTGTGGCCAGCAGGGATGGATACCTGTCTGAGCTCAAAAAATAAATTTTTAAATAGATAAGCCCTAATATTTCTTATGGTGTGTTTATATAGTCTTTCTTGGGTGAAAAATAATTAATTCTTTAAAGTTTTCTAAAAAGTAGTATAACTTTTAAGTAGCCAATGTGTACCAAAAAAAAATCACTAAGAAGTTCATATCACACCAAGCATCATTTCACACCAATAAATATAATTGTACAACCTATCAGTATCTTAAATGGCTACATAAGTTCCATTATGTAATTGTAGTATAATTTATCTAACTAGGGTAGACCCTCAAGTTACAACCGGCCTGACGTACGAACAACGTGACTTAATTAGATTAATGGGTGATTCATCCTCCTCTTATCTATAGCACATACCCAGGTAAACACCCAGTTATCAGCAGTATTGACTTACAACCAACTTGAGTTACAAGCAGCCCTCAGGACCCAGTTGAATTCGTAAGTCAAGGGTCCACTGTATTTCACAATTGTCGGAAAGTTGGTGAATTTTTTTCAGATGTCTATAAACAAAACTATGGATGAATATTCCTGTGTCAGAGTCTCCGAAGAGGTTCTCCATTTTAAAAGACCAGCTTTTTTTACCCTGAACTAGTTCCTGGTCCTGCCACTGCTCCTCCCTCCTCTGCTCCCTTTTTCCCCTCCTCCTGCTCCTCCTTCTCCTTTTTTGTGCTAGGGATTGAACCCAGGGCCTTACATACGCTAAGCACACACTCTACCACTGCCTTGCACCCCTAACCACGATGCTTCTGATTTCCGAGTATTTTTCTCTATGCCAAATTGATATTCACACCACACTGGATTTGCTAGCCATAGATTCTATACAAATGCAGAAACAAACACACAGAAGTTCATGTGATTGCCTAATTCAAGTTAGTGTAATTCTCCCTCCAGAGAAACTGACAATTTAATAAATAATATGCCTTTTGGAGACTTACAGTCAAGAAAAAATGTAGTTTTTAATCCAACTTACTCAGTCCTTATGGCTTGGACTGGGAATTCTTTCTAAATGCCTCAATGTCTGTAGGTTCAGGTTTCATTAAGAGTTTTATAACCTTCTTTGCTTAACCAAGTAAAGGGGAAAGTATTGTGTTGAAGAATGAGGCCTGCCTCTCATCCTTCTGACTTTATCCTTTTCTCTTTATTGACTTGTAAAGGTAATTAATACAGAAAAATTGTGGTGAGCTATATAGCCACAGCATTCCCTACCAGTAATATCGTGTAGTTAACATGTGCTCTCACATGTGTGTGTCACCTAGGCAACAAACTAAAGCAGGATTTAACCTGATGGCAAATAATATAATTGAAGCCAAGCTCCATGGCCACTGAAATATATAACCAGCGTGGATAAAAGAGTAAGGCCGAATGTGGTTTCAGACGAGATCTGACGTGATCAGGGTGGTATGGCCAGAGACTGAATGTGTTTTCATAGACAAATAAATAAAGTTTAACTTCATAATCCTAATTCAGATATGACATTTTCCTGGCCCAGCAAGATGCTGTGTTATAAATAACCTAGTGTAGACATCACCAATCTATTTCAAATCCCACAAGTTCTTACAGCTCCTCAGTCACAGAGTTCAACTAGAACATGTATATGTGTGGTGAGTATGAAGATTGATATAATTTGTCCATCTTGTTCAGAGTAGAGCAAGGTTTATATAAATTCTGCCAACAAAGCCCAGAATTGGTAAGATGTATCAATGTCCCATTTATGATCTCTGGCATTGTTTTCCATGAAAAGGAGATGTGTGTGGATGTAGCAAATCAATGACCATGTCCTTTCCCCTCGTTCTATGCAAGAAGGAAGCCCAGGGCAGTGAGTGACTCCCCAGACACAGGAGAAGTAGAAATGCCAGAGAGGTACTACTGCTGCTGAACAGCTCCCAGAGTTACTCGTCATAATTCCACAACTCCCACAGTGATCACCAGGAATTTTAGCAACTGTCTGCAGTTGTAGAAGTCAGAAGCAGAGAGCGCCTTTTTCCCTTCCACTTCTGAACTCTGAGAAATACTTCTTACTGCTAGAGCCCAAGAGGGAGTGAACCGGCAAAGGAGCACGGAAAATGTGATTTGCACATTTCTAGACCTTGTAAGCCAAGTATAGAATAGCAAATGTTCAGCTTAAAGACAACAGATTAATAGCTGGGATGTCAATAAAATTAAAAAAAGAAACAGAAAGGCAAAGCAGAGTTAAATAATTCAGAGGAAACAATGATAGTATTTTTTTAAATTTTGTAAGCAATATTAATAATATCAAAACATAATAGCAGGAGTAATTTCCATTAAAGTAGAACAATATAATATTTTGCTAAAGAAAGGAGCATTCAAAACTAAGAAAGAGCACATATGACACATTGGCACAACACATATAATCCCAGCCCCTGGAAGCCAGTGAGTGTGTGTGTGTGTGTGTGTGTGTGTGTGCACGCACGCGTGTGCTTGTGGGTGTAAATAAGGATGTTCAGGCCAGTGAGTGTGTGTGTGTGTGTGTGTGTGTGCACGCACGCGTGTGCTTGTGGGTGTAAATAAGGATGTTCTAGTTTGTCTGCAACATGGGATACGCGTAACAGCAAACGGACACGGGGCAGTAGGCCGACACCGTGCCGCTCAGAAGGCTCTGTACTTACGGATTTCCCACCGGAAGGAGAATGAAAGGCCGTGGTACTCTAACCATCCGTCCTGCCCCACCAAAAGCCATTGGCTCTGGCTTCCAGCAGTTGTGTGGCCAGCAGGGATGGATACCTGTCTGAGCTCAAAAAATAAATTTTTAAATAGATAAGCCCTAATATTTCTTATGGTGTGTTTATATAGTCTTTCTTGGGTGAAAAATAATTAATTCTTTAAAGTTTTCTAAAAGGTAGTATAACTTTTAAGTAGCCAATGTGTACCAAAAAAAAATCACTAAGAAGTTCATATCACACCAAGCATCATTTCACACCAATAAATATAATTGTACAACCTATCAGTATCTTAAATGGCTACATAAGTTCCATTATGTAATTGTAGTATAATTTATCTAACTAGGGTAGACCCTCAAGTTACAACCGGCCTGACGTACGAACAACGTGACTTAATTAGATTAATGGGTGATTCATCCTCCTCTTATCTATAGCACATACCCAGGTAAACACCCAGTTATCAGCAGTATTGACTTACAACCAACTTGAGTTACAAGCAGCCCTCAGGACCCAGTTGAATTCGTAAGTCAAGGGTCCAC
This sequence comes from Fukomys damarensis, assembly GCF_012274545.1. Classification (NCBI taxonomy): domain Eukaryota; kingdom Metazoa; phylum Chordata; class Mammalia; order Rodentia; family Bathyergidae; genus Fukomys; species Fukomys damarensis. The sequence continues at coordinate 22,979,893 of NW_022900943.1, read as the reverse complement.
TGTATTTCACAATTGTCGGAAAGTTGGTGAATTTTTTTCAGATGTCTATAAACAAAACTATGGATGAATATTCCTGTGTCAGAGTCTCCGAAGAGGTTCTCCATTTTAAAAGACCAGCTTTTTTTACCCTGAACTAGTTCCTGGTCCTGCCACTGCTCCTCCCTCCTCTGCTCCCTTTTTCCCCTCCTCCTGCTCCTCCTTCTCCTTTTTTGTGCTAGGGATTGAACCCAGGGCCTTACATACGCTAAGCACACACTCTACCACTGCCTTGCACCCCTAACCACGATGCTTCTGATTTCCGAGTATTTTTCTCTATGCCAAATTGATATTCACACCACACTGGATTTGCTAGCCATAGATTCTATACAAATGCAGAAACAAACACACAGAAGTTCATGTGATTGCCTAATTCAAGTTAGTGTAATTCTCCCTCCAGAGAAACTGACAATTTAATAAATAATATGCCTTTTGGAGACTTACAGTCAAGAAAAAATGTAGTTTTTAATCCAACTTACTCAGTCCTTATGGCTTGGACTGGGAATTCTTTCTAAATGCCTCAATGTCTGTAGGTTCAGGTTTCATTAAGAGTTTTATAACCTTCTTTGCTTAACCAAGTAAAGGGGAAAGTATTGTGTTGAAGAGTGAGGCCTGCCTCTCATCCTTCTGACTTTATCCTTTTCTCTTTATTGACTTGTAAAGGTAATTAATACAGAAAAATTGTGGTGAGCTATATAGCCACAGCATTCCCTACCAGTAATATCGTGTAGTTAACATGTGCTCTCACATGTGTGTGTCACCTAGGCAACAAACTAAAGCAGGATTTAACCTGATGGCAAATAATATAATTGAAGCCAAGCTCCATGGCCACTGAAATATATAACCAGCGTGGATAAAAGAGTAAGGCCGAATGTGGTTTCAGACGAGATCTGACGTGATCAGGGTGGTATGGCCAGAGACTGAATGTGTTTTCATAGACAAATAAATAAAGTTTAACTTCATAATCCTAATTCAGATATGACATTTTCCTGGCCCAGCAAGATGCTGTGTTATAAATAACCTAGTGTAGACATCACCAATCTATTTCAAATCCCACAAGTTCTTACAGCTCCTCAGTCACAGAGTTCAACTAGAACATGTATATGTGTGGTGAGTATGAAGATTGATATAATTTGTCCATCTTGTTCAGAGTAGAGCAAGGTTTATATAAATTCTGCCAACAAAGCCCAGAATTGGTAAGATGTATCAATGTCCCATTTATGATCTCTGGCATTGTTTTCCATGAAAAGGAGATGTGTGTGGATGTAGCAAATCAATGACCATGTCCTTTCCCCTCGTTCTATGCAAGAAGGAAGCCCAGGGCAGTGAGTGACTCCCCAGACACAGGAGAAGTAGAAATGCCAGAGAGGTACTACTGCTGCTGAACAGCTCCCAGAGTTACTCGTCATAATTCCACAACTCCCACAGTGATCACCAGGAATTTTAGCAACTGTCTGCAGTTGTAGAAGTCAGAAGCAGAGAGCGCCTTTTTCCCTTCCACTTCTGAACTCTGAGAAATACTTCTTACTGCTAGAGCCCAAGAGGGAGTGAACCGGCAAAGGAGCACGGAAAATGTGATTTGCACATTTCTAGACCTTGTAAGCCAAGTATAGAATAGCAAATGTTCAGCTTAAAGACAACAGATTAATAGCTGGGATGTCAATAAAATTAAAAAAAGAAACAGAAAGGCAAAGCAGAGTTAAATAATTCAGAGGAAACAATGATAGTATTTTTTTAAATTTTGTAAGCAATATTAATAATATCAAAACATAATAGCAGGAGTAATTTCCATTAAAGTAGAACAATATAATATTTTGCTAAAGAAAGGAGCATTCAAAACTAAGAAAGAGCACATATGACACATTGGCACAACACATATAATCCCAGCCCCTGGGAGTTTGAGGCAGTAAAACCAAGCATGAGGTTGAAGCCAGTCTAGACTCAGCAAGTTCAAGGCCAGCCTGGACTATATGATGAGACCTTGACTCAAAAAAGAAAAAAAAATACCCAAGAGCAAGAGCAAATGGAAATTCAAAATGAGATGTCTCATACATTCGGAGGTGGAACTTGGGGAAGGTCACTGGGACACAGGACTCATCTGTGGGTTAACCCGTCCATGACTTCATAGCTCATTGTGCTATTGAAAGGTGGAGCCTGGTTGAAGAAGGTAAGTCACTGCGGGTACTACCTAAAAGGGTAGATTTTGGTCTCTGGCCCCTGCCCTCTCAATCGGCTTCCCCACTGCGCATTGGGTATCTTTCCTCTAACAGGCTCTTCACGTGCCATTTGGACCCTCTGAAACCGTGAGCCAAAATAGAACTTTAATTTGTGTATGTCAAGTAATTTGTCCCAGCAAAGAAAAGAAATGACTAATGGATGACATAATCCAAATTAAAATTAAAAAAACACTTGAAAGATTGTTTAAAATTCTCCCATACTGGGCCAGGGATTTAGCTCTGTAGTGCCATTATCTGCCTTGCAAGTGCAAGGTCCTAAATTCAATCTCCAGTACAAAATACACACACACACACACACACACACACACACATATATACATATATATTCTGTATATTACATTTAATTAGATATATAGATTATATAATAGATATATAATTATAATAATTAGAGCAATCACTGAGGTATGAGTAGCAAGAATTACAGAGAAAGAGAAAAAAAACACAGTGGAAAGATATAAAAGGTATGTAAGAAAAATTCCAAGAATGGAAGGAAGTGAGTCTATAGTTTTTAAAGGCCCACAAAGAACACCAAAACTACCAAGACATGTCCTAAAATTTCAGCATACCTTGGATAAAAAGAAGATCCTAAAAGTTTAAAAAGGAAGAAAAAAGGGCCGGGGATTTAGCTCAGTGGTTCTGCCACCCACCTCACAAGTACGCAAGTTTGACCCCCTGTACCAAAAAAAAAAGAAAGAAAGAAAGAAAAAGCACTAGGTGTGATAGAGTGTGCCTCTATCCTAAAGACTCAGGAGGCTGAGTCAGGAGGATTGGCACAAGTCCAAGACCAACCTGAGACACATAGTGAGACTTAGTTCCATAAATAAAAGGGGGAAAAAAAGACCATATATAAAGATTCAGTAAAATGTCCTCATATTTCTAAAGAGCAAAAATAAAAACTGAAAGAGTGGGAAATGCTATCAAAATTCTGATGAAAATTATTTTAACAAATATTTTCCCACTCACAATAACAAACAAAACACAAGATAGAGACATGTGCTTTCAATAGTTATATGTCCAAAGCATTGTTTCTCCAAATGCTGTGGAAGGGTAAATCCCAACTAAAGAAGGAAATAAACCAAGAAGTCACAAGTTCCAAAAACAAGTGGCACACAGGACAGCAAGAAGGGAAATTGGGAGGGGAGCAGTTCCTCAACTGCAGCTATACCAAAGCCTGGAGAGCAAGCAATGCAAACCGGAGTGGGAGGATAAAAAGATCGAAAAGGCGTGCCTCCAGTGGAGGAAAAATTAATAGATGAAGGTAGCCACACGGGAAGGACATTGAATTCCATCAGAGGATGTGGGGAAGAGTCAATGATAGGCAAATAGAAAACCAAATATGTGAAAAACACAGCAATTGCTAACTCCAGAAAAAAGCAATGTTATAAGAAATTGACTATATGATAATGCTACAAACAACATTTACATAAGCAAATGTAAATAGTAGATATCAATCTCACCAAAAATGCATAATAAAAATACATTAGAAGAATGAGAGTAGAAGCTTGCATAGGGTCAGAGGGAGCATTGGTGGTGAGATAGTACAAGAAATATAAAACCTTGATTACCTAGTAGAAAATCAACAGAATATATTGAAAATGTTCAAAATGAAAGAATATTACTGAAGTATGAGCTCTATTTTACAGATCATAAAACTAATGCTTCTAAATGATAAGCAACTCGCCAAAGTCACACATGACTTTGGCTCCCAGCTCAGACCCTTTAGCCCTCCAACATAGACCTTTCAGCTTCCAATAGGGCTCTGCAGTGACCTCCAGGTCGTTCACCTTTGCAACTGGATTGTTCAGCTCTCCAGCATGCAAACAGCCCTTTGCATTCTTGGGGGAGAATATCTCCGCAAGCAGCCATTGTAAGGCGCACACACACGCACACACACACACACATTCATTCCATTTACTCTAGTAAGCCCTGACTGATAAAGTCTGCAGTAGTGATTCTCGAAGTGCGTTTCCAGATCATAGTACCATGATCACCTAGGAATATGTTAGAGGTGCACATTTGCCAGGCATGGGGGCAAATGCCGGTGATATCAGCTCTCCGAAAGGCTGAGGCAAGAGGATCGCAAGTTCAAGGCCGCACTGGGCAATTTAGCAAGACCCAGTCTCAAAATTTAGAAATGAAAAAAAAAGGAGTTGGCAAAGGCTCTGTGCTCAATCTCCAGTACCACAGAAAAAGAGAGGAAAAAGAACTGTAGGATCACCCGGCGGCGTGCGCGTGAGCTCCCGGCCTGCGCGGGAGCTCCCGGCCTGCGCGACAACAGACCCAGGAAGGACCCAAGGACCCCAGAGGGGGATTTTTTCAGCTGCCTGCCTACCTGCCTGTCTGCGATCACCCGGCGGCGTGCGCGTGAGCTCCCGGCCTGCGCGGGAGCTCCCGGCCTGCGCGACAACAGACCCAGGAAGGACCC
>NW_022900943.1:22964443-22969745 GCF_012274545.1 Fukomys damarensis | reverse complement strand
AAAAAAAAAAAAAAAAAGAACTGTAAATTGAACCCTGACTCAGACCTACTGAATCGGATGCCAGCAATCCATGTTTCAACAACCCCTCCAGGCAGGGCCGATCTAAACTTGTGTTCATTTCTCAGGACTGTCATAAGATATATCCAGAAACTTGCTTAACATGACGGAAATTTGTTTTCTCGCAGCGCTAGATGTCAGGGGTCTAATATAAAGGCTGACAGAGCATTGCTGCCTACAAAGGCCCCTCTGTGCTTCCCTTTTCCAGATCCCATTGGCTGCTGATGATTTGTGGTTACATCATTTCAATCTGCCTCCATCTTCACGTGGGTTTCTCCGCTGTAGGTCACTCTCTCTTCTGTCCCCACTGGTGATTGGATTTAGGGCCCCCTTGGTAATCCAGAATGACCTCATCTTGAGATCCCTGATTTTACAATATAACATATATTTAATGAAAAACTCAAGAGAGGAGTTTCAAGATGCCAAACACTGAGAAATAAAAAAGGTGTAAGGAGACGGAAATGCTAATTACCCTGGTGTGTTCCCTTCATACTGCATACATGTAATGAATTATCACACTGTACCCCGTAAATATGTATAACTATGTGTCAATCAAAAGAAAAAGAAAGAAAATTAATTTCAAACGATTACACCTTCCCCTTACATTCACAAGTTCTGAGGATCTAGCTTTTGGGGGTGCTATAGTTTGGATGTTAGCTATCTCCCAATAGTCCGTGTGATAAAGGTTTGGTTCCCAGGATAAGTGCTCTTGGGAGGTGACAGTAACTTTCAGAGCAAGGCCTCCCAGGAAGTCTTCAGGTCCCTGGGCCATGTTCCCGGAGGGGACAATGGGATTTGTCTCTTCTCCTCCCTCTCTCTCTGTTGTCTCTGCCCACCAGATAAACAGTTTACCCCTCATATAATTCCCTTCCACTGTCCCCAGCATTCGCACCAGTAGGCCAACCCAGTCTTGGACTGAAATTTTCAGAACTATGAGCTGAACAAATTTTTTCTCTTACAAATTAATTACCTTGGATATTTCTAGTCTAACACCGTTCAGCCCACTACAACACTTAAGTTTGAGAAACACTCACAGAGGAAAAATGAATAAGGAAATGCCACATCAAAAGACATTCCCTTTAATGTGTCGTGAACCTGCCTCTCCTTTTTCATTCTATTTTCTCCTCCGCATAGTCTTGTTGACTCCCTTCTCTTCCTTTTATCCAAATTATTGTTATATATTTCTCTTTCTTTTTCCAAAACTTAATTTTTGCTCTTTTTTTTTTTTTTTTTTTTTTTTTTTTTTTTTTTTTTTTTTTTTTTGGTATTTGGGATTGAACTCGGGTCCTTGCGCTTGCAAGGCAGGACACCGAACTGCTGAGCTAAATCCCCAGCCCCTTAATTTTTGCTCTTTCCCTATATTCTTTAAGAAATCCATTACTCCTTGACTCTTCTTACAGTGTCATTCAGGTTGGAAATTTTATATTTCTATTTCAATAGAAAATTCAGACTAATAAAATAACGTTCCCTATGTCAGGTGGAATATCAGCGATCACACTACACATAAAATATGATCAGATCTGAGTTCAGAATTAATACTGAAGATGACAAGAGCTGTATATAAATTTTACTTACTTTTTACCATCGCAAGCAGTGTCCTCTAGTGGCCAATGAAGGAACTGATGCTAAAAATAAACTTTCTTGTATACTTATTAAATAACATATTTTGAGCAAATAGTCCAACTTCTACCAATATTATTTCAGAGATGTTTGAATAGTATTTGATTAGAATATTTATTTGATCAGATTCTATGAAAACTATTTAGTTTGCTAGGGTAACCATGCAGACTTTCTAGAGAGCAAGATTTTTCTTTCCTAAAAGAATAACTTTTGAAACTTCACAATATATGAAATGCACAACTGTCACCCAAGTCAGAAAACCTAAGTGTGATGTAATGAATTTTTCATGCGGAGAACATTTTAACTCTTATATTAATTTTAACTCTTTATACTAATCCTCTTTCTCCCTTTGAAAAATATGTCAGTTCAAGATAAGTGAGCACATTCATTTCACAAATGTGACTGATATCATAAAAGATAGCATGAGACTAAATCTGTGGCAGAGTTTAACAGAAAAGGTGGCCTCATCCCGTGAAAAAAAAGGGAAATCTAGACAAAATGTATGAGGTAAGAGTACAGTGCATCCATATCAGGCATAAGACCCTACACGTGGCACGAGGTTTTCCAGAATTGTCTTCATAAGAGGAAGTACTTAGTGCAGAAGAGGTTATAGCAGGAAAGGAAATGGAGTGGCAGGACCAATGAAGGGCATAACTTCTAAAATACTATTCTCTTGAACCTAGAAAAGTGTCTCTTTCAGTAAAAATTGTAGTTTTTGGCCGGGCATGGTGGCACACTCCTGTAATCTCAGCACTCAGGAGGCTGAGGCAGGAGGATCACTGAGATCAAGACCAGCCTGGGCCACACAGTGAGTTCCAGGTCAGCCTCACTGCATAGTGAGACCCTGTCTCAAAAAACCTGTAGTTTTTGCCTCTCCTATATTAAAATTCCATCTTTTAAATCACATAAACCCTTCAGCAGAGAACCTGAAATTGTTATTGTTATTGTTATGGACTGTATTACATCTTCCCAAAATGCCTGGGTCCAAATCTTGTCCATTAGTAGTGCAGAATTATGAATAGTTTGGGGTTTTTGTTTTGGGGTTTGTTTGGTAGGTTGGTTGATTGGTTGGTTGGTTGGTTTTTGAAACAGGGTCTCACTATGTAGTTTAGCTGGCCTTGAACTCACTATGTACCCCAGGCTGGCCTCGAACTCAGGGTGATCCTCCTGCCTCAGCCTCCAGAGTGTTGGGATTATAGGAGTGCACCACCACACCTGGCTATGACTGTATTTAAAAATAGGCTCTTTAAAGAAGTAATTAAGAGAGCAGGAATGTAGTTTAGTGGTGCCACACCTGACTGGTGAGTAGAAGGTCCTAAAGTCAATCCCTGGTACCGGGGAAAAAAAGTATTTAAGGTAAATTGTGGTCATTTAACTTGGCTTTATATAATATGGCAAGTGCCCTTATAAGAAAAAGAGAGTAGCTGGGGATTTAGCTCAGCAGTTCGGTGGCCTGCCTTGCAAGCAAGCGCAAGGACCCGAGTTCAATCCCCGGTACCAAAAAAAACAAACAAAAAAAAAAAAAAAAAGGAAAAGAGAGTAAGACAGACAGAGAGATGTAAGACAAGAAAACACATTGACAAGAGGGCCAAAGGGAGTAACCTCACTGGAAATCAACGTTGGCCACACCTTGATCTTGGACCTCTAGATATGGCAGCCCTTAAAAAACATATACATGTTCCCTTGCAGAGCCTAATGAAATAATCTTGGAGAGAATGAATAGTAAGTCATGGAAGGGAAAGAAAGGGAGGCCCGGTACCTCCCATCACATTGTTATACAGAGAGAGACCTTTGTTATTTCAAGTCTTTAGGCCGTAGCTTCACAAAGTTACCTACAGAAAAATTAGGAAATTTTAGAAAGACCAAGAAAACTAAGATACGCAGAAGTACACTGGCACAGACAGCCATAGAGATGTGATTGATTGCTTTAGCTGTGTCTCTGTGGTGGATTAATGGTCAACTTGTAATGCCCAACTGAACTGCATCAGCGTGGTTTAGGCATGGAAGCTTCACCAGGATTGTTGCCAATAGCCATAAAAAGTGAACAGGAGGGGAAGACTTGGGCTGTTGATTTTCTAGGCGAAGCTTGCTGCGGATGATTTTCCTGATGAGAAAGTGGCTGTTCTTGTCAGAGGAGGAGCTCACAGCCTCACTGTTGCTGAAAGTAGTTGCTGTTCTTGGGAGAGCTCTGAACTTCACCATGAGCGTCACTTCCTGGTTCTACTATAGATCCCTCAGCCTAGTGGCACAGATCCTTCATCTCACTGCCATAGGTTTTCTGGCTTCCACCACTGGCCTTTGAGCCTTCTGGGTGCAGATTCTCAGTACAGACAAGCATGAGACATTGTATGGGCTCTAGGCCACTGGCTGGACTTGTGGAGGACATTTCCTTGGACTTTAGACCTTTAGCCGGACTTGTATGGGACATTGCAGGGATCCAGACCCTTGGCTGGATTCTTTGGGCTTCTAGAGTGTAGCTGATCTCTTGCAATCCTCTGTATTTGACTTTTTGGGTAATTATCCTAAAATAATCCTACAAACTATGTGTCCTGTCTTAAATGTATTCCCTTGCCAAAACCCTGACTACAACAGTCCCCTATGACAATTTTATTTAGTGCATAGATGAGCACTTATGATTTTAATCAGTATATATTTACCTGGTCATAATAAATATAATTGTGATATCAATTCATGACTTTACATGTATTGTTACTAGGAAACAAGATGAGTAGAAATAGAGAGTTAATGCAAAGCCAAAGAGGAAAAAGTAAAAATTTCCACAAAGGAAAAAAAAAAAGAAGCAGAAGATGCCGGAACAAAAATTAGTTTATACATATTGAGTTTTAAGGGAAAATGACTTTAAATTTAAAATTCTATACACAGACTGATTTTTCTCACAGAAGGACAAAATAAAGATATTTGTAGATACCACACATAACGTTAAAAGTAATCCCTGGATGATGTACTTCAGCAAGAAGTAAACAACCCCAAAATATACATATAGTGTGTAAGAAGAAAAGGCAAGCACACTGATAATATGCGCTGAGCGGACAGATAGCAGGTGAAGAGGGTTCCCCTTCCTCGGAATCCAGCAGAGAGGTGTGGCTGGGCTGGGGAGGAACCTGGTGCGCAGAGGGCTGCACTCCAGCAGGGAGCTTGGTCTCCACCTTGGACTCTTACTTTTTAGGCTGCTTAAGCAGGAGAATCACTCTGAATGTAGGCACAGATAGTCCGAACGCAAAGGGCAGACCTTTGAGGAAGGTATAAACACCACCCGCTCACACTTGGGAGTTCTGAGAGGGTTCTGGTCCCGGCTGAAGTTTATTTCAAGTCTAGTCCTCTCCTCCTCCCACACTGGCCTACCTGGGGCAGGAAGAGCTCCAGTTTACTTATTGCCTGGCACCTGGAAGAGATCTCAGGCTCAGCCCACTGCAATACCGTTACATCTCAATGGAGGTTTTTTAAATGATAAATTCAGAGATGTACAAATGAAAAATTAAATATTGAACAATAATAATGTGCAAAAGAAGTCAATCAGGGGCCAGGGATGTAACACAGTGGTGCTGCACCTGCCTGGCAAGTGAAAGGTCCTAGAATTTAAAGATCATTTGGCCTCTCTCTCTCT
>NW_022900943.1:22901187-22964361 GCF_012274545.1 Fukomys damarensis | reverse complement strand
GATAGAATTTCAGAACTAGAAGACAATGATACCTTCAAACACCAACTATTCAGACACCATCAAAACAAGAGAACACACACAAAAAAAAAATGGATCCAACAGCTGCTAGATGACACAAAGCATAGTGATCTCAGAATAACTGGAATAAGTGAAAAATTAGAAGACAAACAGAAATGGCATGAAAACCTATTCACAGAAATAATGACAGAGACTTCTCAAATAGAGGGAGAGAAACAGACAGATAAGTGAGGTATATCAAACCCCAAAGAGCCATGACCAAAAGACAATCTCTCTATGCCACATTTTACTTGAAGTACCAGAAGTTCATCACAGGGACAAAATCTTAAAGCTGTTATAGAAAGGCAACAAATCACATATAAAGATAAACCCATTAGAATTACAGCAGACTTCTCAACACAAAACTTAAAGGCCAGGAGGAATTGGTATGAACAACTTCTAATCCCAGCTTATGTGTCCCACAAAACTTTCCTCCAAATTTGACAGAGAAATAAAGTATTTTCATGACAAGGAGCACCCAAGAAATTCATGACAAGCAAACCAGCATTACAAAAAACTTCTCAAGGATATTCAAGAAAGAGACAATGAAGACAACATATCAATGAGTTTAAAAGAATGAAAACACCTGGTGGAATGAGCAGCCAAGCAAAAGGGGAAAAAAATAAGGAAACCAACATTTGGGAAAATTCAGCACCCACTCATGATAAAACCTTGAAGAACATAGGTATAAAGGCCTTTATTTCAATCTGATAAAAGCCATCTGTAACAGAATCAGGAACAAGATTGCTATCACCATTCCTGTTCAATATAATTCTGCAAATAGTAGCCAGAGCTATTAGACAAAAGAAAGAAATAAAAGGTATATGAATAGGAGAGGAAGAAGTTAAATTATCCTTATTTGCAGATGACATGATTCTCTACAAAGAAGACCCCAGAACTCCACAAAAAACTCCTAGAATGACCAAATTCAGTACTATAGCAGGATACAAAGTCAACACTCAAAAATCACTAGCATTACTGTATAACAACAATAAACTCTCTGAGAGAGAAACTAGGGAAACAATGGCATCAAGAAGAATGAAATACTAAGAATTCAACCTAACCAAGGAAGTGAAAGATCTCTACATTGAAAACTGCAGTACTTGGAAAAAGGAGATTAAAGATGACATCAGAAAATGGAAAGATATCACCTGTTCCTGGGTAGGAAAAACAAATAGAGGATGGGTAGGGGAAGGGTAATAAGGGAAAAGAAAAAATGTGAGATAATGAAAAGATGGAAATAAAGTGGTTGTAGATGGGGAGGGGAGGAGGGGGTGAAGGGAGGGCAGGGACAAGGGGAAAAAATGAGAAGCAAGACTTGTCATGTAGAGGTACAAGATCCCAACAATGAATGTAACTGTACTGTATCCCTAAAATGTACCAATAAACTCAATTAAAGCTGGAAAAAAAAAAACAGAGTAAAAATGACCATACTCCTAAAACTTCATTCAGATTCAATGTAATCTGAATCAAAATAACATTAGCATCACTTGCAGAACAAGAGAAAGTAATCTGAAAATTCATACGCAACCAGAAGACCTAAAATAGCAAAAGGAATTCTGGGCAAAGTCAAGCCAGGAAGCATCACAATCCTGGGCTTCAAGTTATACTACAAAGCTATGGCAATAAAAACAGCATATTATTGGGAAAGAAAAAAAAAAGCAGACTTGTGGATCAATGGAACAGAATAGAGGATACAGAAACAACACCAGACACAGTTGGGGCCAAACCATTTCACTACAGAAAGGACAGCCTCTTTTACAAATGGCCCTGGGAAAACTGGCTTTCCACATGTTAAAGATTGGACCTGGACCCATACCTTTCACCACGCACTAAACTAACATTGGACGGATCAATAACAATAAGGCTGGGGAGTAGAAGAATGGTGGCCAAACGATGGAGCAGAGGAGGGTGTGGACCATACAGCTACAGCGAGTTACTTTGGATGCTATGTGTCTTGGTGATGGTGATAATTACACAAACTCAAATATGTATCAAAACAACCTATTTTAGATATAATATAGAAAATACCTTTATACTTGACTAAAGGCAAAGTAATCAGAAAGCAATCTAAATGTACCGTAAAAACTCATGTTTTTATAGGAATACACAAGATCTTTTAGAACAATTTTTAGTATATTGGATTGCATTTTTTCCTCCAAAGCATCAAGATATCACTACAGAAAAATATAAGCTATATTAAAATATTTAAAACAAAATGATAAATTCAAAGAAGTTTATAAGATGTTTTTTCTTTCTAGGAGCCAAGTTCCTATGCCCTATTAATCTCTGAAATTTAACATTAACCAAAACATAAAATTAAGATTTACCTTCCACATAAAAAACCTGTGGTTAAGACCAGTAAATCTATGTAGAATTTAAAAGCTACAGTGTAAGTTCCACAAGAACACTCATCCATCCATTCCATAAATATTTATTGAGAACTATTATGTGCCAAAAAATATCCTAGGAGCTTAGTGAATGTCAGTTAACAGAAGACACAAACATCCCCACCCTGTGGAGCTTATTTGGCAGCAAAGCCAAGAGGTTTGGGAAATCACTGGCATACAAATGGCATTTTAAAGTCATGTGATACAATAAAACTGGTATAAGATAGTGATTGTATATCTGGGGCATCCCACAATTAATAGGTCTGGGAGAAGAGGAGGACCCACAACAGAGAGTGTAATGGCACAATGACTGAGGAACAAGGTGAGTCAGCAGGACAGAAAACGAAGGAGGAAGGAGTTGCCAACTGTGTCAAATGCCGCTGATGGGGCACAGAAGATGAAAACCAGAAATGGATCATCAGTTAGCAAAACAGAGGTTGCTGCAGGGGGTAAAAGCATCATTGGAAAAGCCTTAAGAAAAAATGGGAAGAGAGGAAATGCAGAGTATAGAAACGTTTTTGTTTGTTATTTGATGCAGTATTGGAAAGATTGAACCCAGGGCCTTCACAATGAACTACATCCCCAGGCAATTTTTTTCTTTTTTTTCTTTTTTGAAACAGGCTATCAGTAAGTCTCCGAAGCTGGGCTTGCACGTGTAAGCCTCCTGTTTCCGTCTCTCAGATTGCTGGGATAATAGGTGTGCACCACCATGCCTTGCTGAGTATAGAAACATTTGCAGAGTGGCTGCAAAAGAGAACAGAGGAAATGAGGTCCACACATGGTTATCTTTCAAGATAGGAAGAATAGTATGTCCATAAGCTAACACAGAAATGAGCCAGCAGAGAGAAGACGGATGCAGCAAAGATGCAGAGTAGTGAAGAAATTGATGTCATTGAGTAGATGAGGAAGATGAGAGCTTGGCCTCTGTGGTGAGCATAGGTAAGGTAGAAAATACATTCATGCGCATCCTGCTTGGCAGGAAATGAGGTGCTGGGAAACAGAGATATTCTCCCTTGACTGCTTTAATTCTTCCAGTGAAGGAAAAGCCAGTTTATCAGCCAAGAGGGAGAGTAGCAGAGGGTTATGCTGGGCCTTCTGCCCCATGGAAAAGGGTGTGAATTTCATTGAAACAGGATTATTTTAAGCTCTAGAGTTCAGTTGTACCACAATATGAATAAAGTAAACACTCTGAACTACATTCTTGAAAATGGTTGATATGGAAAATTTTCTATGTGCTTACTTCTGGAATTAAAAAATAAATTCAACTTAAAATTTTTTTAATTAAAAAATAAATGATGTAGTGATTATGGTTACATAACTATGAATATACTAAGACCCACTGAATAACACTAAATAAGTAAACTGTTATATAAATTATACCTTAATAAACCCGCTCAAAAATTTAAAAAAAAGTATTTTAAGCAACAGTATGACAAAATGTATACACAAACCTCAAATCATAACAAAAACTCTTTATTGGTGTAGAAAGGAAGAGAGAATTCCCATGGGTTTTATAAAATAGAGAAGAAGAAAACAATATTAAAGAACTTGCTAAGACATAAGTATTGGCTTTTTTATAATAAAGACATTATAATGGAAGAGAAATGAACATGATTTATATAAAGAATAAAGTTTATTGCTTCTTGGCCTTTTGGCTAAGATCAAGTGTATAAAGAATAGAGTTTACGATAACAGCTTGTAGTAAAAAAGAAAATTAGGTAGTACTGGATGTATATGGTTACCATGCTGGTTGTAAGCCATAATTCTATCCAATGATCAACTGATTTGAAGATAATGAGCTCTTATGTAAACTGGTATGTGAAATCATTATTAACACTGCAATAAAAGAACATAGATGAACCATTAAAATAAGCTAGGCATGGGGCTGGGGATTTGGCTCAGTGGTTCAGCCACCTGCCTTGTAAGCTCAAGGGCCTGAGTTTGATCCCCAGTACCAAAAAATAAAATAAAATAAAATAAGCAAGGCATGTCAGTACAGACTGAGGAAATGGAACTGATTTTGCATTTCATTTTATTTAACTGAAATCATTACAAATTTTGCTGGGTTCTTGGTTCAAAAGAAAACATAGTAGCCATAGTATTTACTGAAACATTTCCTTTATACCATGGTTTCAATCTTATGATTTCTTGTTAGGTCGAAATGACAGTACTATTACACTAGTATTGTGAAGTACAAGCATTCAGTACACCTATTCTTCAACTTGAAAATGTAAAACATAAAAAAGGCACTTGTTGATAGATGAAAAGAGAGAATGTGCAATGAACAGCGACATGGACGTACTGCGTAGAATACAGTGATCTTGTTATTGAAGGAACTAAGACAGCATAAAAATTGGGACCCAAGATATTCAACTCCTGCTGTTAAGGAAGGAATTGGCAAGCGACACACAGAGAGGCAGCAGAATGGAAGTAAAATAAAAAATGTACTCCATCGATGGGGATCAGTGACACCTTGGGCGGTGCCCTGATCAGTTCCCCCTTGGGTTACAACTTCTTTTATAGAGTTTTACAGCCTTGATCTCATTCAGTTGGTTACACTGCATTTTCACAGCTCACATTGCTGATACCCAAAAACAAGGTAGCCAGGCAGTTGAATTTCAACCTGGATGCAGTCAGGGAAGTTACCTTTAAGATTTATTCAGTTACCTATTCTAGCCAGGGAGAAGGGAGCTTGTTTGGTCAACAAAGCTAACAATGGTTCTTTTCACTTACAAAACTTTTGGGGGAGACTAGGTGTCTCCAGTACTGGTTAAGCAGAGTGAGGGGCAAAAATTATCTTATATTGTGACATTTCCTAAGTTTTCCCTATCACTGCTTAACTAGGGGAGATATTAAGGGACAGCCACAAAGCATGGATAATAAACTCATCTCAAATTTCATTTTGGATACCCATTTCAATTTCTTCCCATATTAACCATGTTAGCATTTATGAGGGGGTAAGAATTTTTTTAAATGTTTATTTAATCAGGCCTTCTCATGTTGCTATATGTGACTAAAATGTAGTTGAAGAAAAACAAAAATGGGAGGGACAGAGTGAAATATAAGTACCTGGAAATTTTACTAAAGGAAACAAATGCCTACAGTGGGAAGATGATCTCTTACAAAGCAAAGCGATCTGTAACACCAACAGCAATTATCTTAAATCCCTTACACCAGATTCCTCTTTTAGTGATCAGCTTTCATTAACTTATGGTTTTCTTGGGAGTCTCTTTGGGGCCTCAGGCTCCAGCTATTAAAAAGGGGACAAAGGAAACACATTGCACTGAATAAATAACATCCAAGGACTGTTCAAGGACAAAATTTAGGAATAATTCTCATATAAGCAGGTATAGTTTTCTTGCTGAAATTTCCTAACTGCTAAACAAGTAGATGCAGTACTAATAGCAGTCAATTAATTCATATAGTATTATAGTGTAAAATTATTGCTAATAATGAAAAATGGAGAAATGATAAGCAGTACTTTCTGATCGAGACCATCGCAAATGGCGTCCAAGACATAAGCCACACATGAAAAGCACGTAATTCATAGAAGAATATCACTCCTGCCACTGCCAATTTCCCATGGGTCTACAGTGCAACCAGTTAAACATCTGACTGTTCCAGAACACACTCATGTACTCAGTTGGATTGTTAAGCAGCAGACTTCTCAAAGCCCTTTCATACTAAGACTCCAGTTCCAAGATCAAGCGCAGGGGCTCAGCAAGTGTCTTGCACAGGACACTGGGGGGATATTGTAGCAGACACCTCTGCCCAGTATTAGCAGGATATAAGGGCACAAGCTTTTTGCCCCTCCATGATTTTGCTATATTATATTAGAAGTAGCAGGGCCTTGCTGAGTTCACTTCCAACCAAGGTCAACTTGATTCCAGCTACATTTTTTCCCTCTGAATTACCTGATTGTTTTCTTCAGTAAAGATACGCTAGTGCCTTTTACAGTCCTACCTGTCATACTTGCTATCAGCAGGTGTCAAACTCTACCCTACTTCCCACCTTCCCACACTTGTTATGAATAAGTACTGGATATCCTTGGTGCCTTTTGTTTTTGTTGCCCAGAGAAGCTTAGATCAGCCCCAAGACCCAGCCCTCTCTAGTCCTGTCTCTATCTTCTGATCTTGCAGCTTGCATTGTATTGCCTCATAGGAGACTGAGACCAACTAAAGAAGTCAGTGATAACGTTCCCTATAGGATACCACTTACTGGAGAGTTAGCACAGTAATAATAGTGGGTTACAGTATAATTTAAAGTTCTCAAAAATCAGATCTTTGGTGGATATCCTCTAATATAATTGCAGTCAGCAATACCTTGCATTCACCTGAGGAGCTTTCATCACCAGATTGCACAAAGACACAAGGAGACCAAAGGACCTGGTCAGTGTCACAGGGCTAAAAAATGCCAAGGTTAAGTACAGCAGACCAGTCCTTCCCTGAGCTCTGGACCAGAGACATGTCCTTTCTATTTGAGAACCTTTCAGAGCTATGGATTTCTCTGGAGCTACTTCTAGTTTCTGTCAGTGATGGAATTTTATTCTTCAAGCCAACCTGTTTTCCAAACAGGCCTTACTCCCACATCTTGGACTTACTCCTGGTATCAAAAGATATTTTATTATGGCCTCAGGAGTTTTCCTTCTAGGACGAGGAAATAACCAATGTAATTGCTGTTCTGTAATCTTCTTGTTCAAGATTAGTGATAAAGATTTACTTAATTTCTAAGTGTTTAAAATTGCCTGTCTTAATTCATCAACATTGTAACACTAGATTCTTAGATTTTATGGGGGATATATGAAGCTGTAAACCTTAGCCAACTGAGAAATTCAATTGTTTGTTGAAATGATGTAAAAGCAAGACGGTACTTTTCAAATACCCTTTTGGTTTGAAATCACAGAATACTGGATTCACAGTCTATTAACACTAGGTTCTTAAGATTTTTTTATGGGAGAAATATGAAGCTGTAAACCTTATCCAATTGAGAAATTCAATTGTTTACTGAAATGATGTAAAAGCAAGATGGTACTTATCAAATAGGTACCAAATTTGATTTGAAATTAGCACAGATTCCTGGACCCAGTCTTTGAAGCCCATCAAGCCACTCCAAAATGACAATATAAAGCTGAAACAGCAGGAAAGGCATTCTCCCTATTTCCCCTTTGAATTATCTTGATAACAATAACCAGGCTGTACTAGTTATATAACTCTTCCCTGTAACTCACAGAAAGCCACTGTATATTTCAAAAACTACTAAATAAAACACACCTAGATGATTGGAAGAAAAATTGTTTTCTACTAAGTCTTTCAATGGTGCTTTGGGAAATTCTGCTCTTCCAATAATAATAGTGCCTTTGAAAAACATTAGTTGACATACCCTTTATACACATACGTAAGCACAATTACTTGTTTTTGATAACGCTTTATTTTTAATATTCAGGCTCACATTTATAACATTTATTGATCACTCACTCTTCCAGGCATTATTCAAAGTTATTTACATGTATCATTTTATTTAATCTTCAGAACTCTAGGCAGAGATTCTGCAGCTGCTTTCCCTACTGTCAAATAAGGATCCAAGTATTTCGGTGACCTAAGTTCAACCAGCAGAAACAGCAGAATCAGACTCAAATTCAGTTTGATTCCAATGACTATACTCTTAACCTCTTCTTCAAGTGTTCCGATGATTTCTATCAAAGCTAAGGGTAATTACAAAGACAGCCCTTCCTCATCTGCTGCCCAACCTGCTTCCTATCTCTTCCACTTCCCTCCCTACTTCCTCAGGCTCTAATGCATTCCCCCAGGTTTCTTTCCTAGCTATAGCCAGGAAGGTGGTCTGCATTCCAGCTCCCAGCCAAAAGACAGTTGTTTGGACAAAATACCTGACACCCACAGCTTAAAGGAGAGGTTTACTTTGGCTCATGGTTTCAGAGGTTTTGGTCCATAGTTGCTGGCTCCAAGACAGGAACATCGTAACAGAAGGGCATGGTGGAGGCGAGCAGCTCAATTCACGAGGGCCAAGAAGCAAATTCGAAAGAGCCACAGAGAAAGAGGTCAGGGACCGGATATGGTGCCAGTCACTCCCACAACGACCTACTTTCTCCAACTAGGTCCTACCTCTCTCTTTGTAGCCCATTCAGATATGAATCCATTAATCCAATCACCTCTTAATGAGTCTCAATTCAGTCAAGCTGACAATCAAGATTACCTGTCACATGCAGAGAAGGAGAGTTCAGAAATTTGAAGGTAAAATCTGCTCATTATATCACATTTATGATTGAGAACCAAAAATTTTGCTAAAATTCTTCTGAGGGAAAAAAAAAAAAGATCTTTTGTTCTTAGGGTTGGCTTACATAACCTGATTTATTAGCAAACACTACATTTATTAGATGTCTCCATCTGGGCTTGATTTGGCTAAGGAACTGCTTTTCTGGCAGAGGGTGAATGGAGACCTCTGACAGCTACAGTGGACAGCAGGTATGTGGCTTCAAGGTGTCCAGCAGACCTACACACTCTTTCCAGCAGGGTGACCTTAAGCCAGTGCTTTAACTCCAAGCATCAGTTCTTTGTAAAAACAAGAGACATTGAAATTCATCACCTGAGGTGGCTGTAAAGATCAAATGACATCACGTCTGTGAAACGCTCCTGCATAGGACTTGGCAGAGTAGACATTTAATAAATGGTAGTTTTATTTAATTTTATGTCATTTGAAGGGAGGGGCAGATGTAAAAGCATATTATTAAGAAATAAGGAGACAGAAACCATATATTTATGGTCTGCAATCTTTGCTTGAGGAAACTGTTCACTCGAACTACATTTGCAGTTGAGATAGGGACTGCAGAACCCTCTGTGCTACTTCTCTCAGTAATCAGACACATCCAAGTTTGGCTGTATGTGTGTTCCTTCTCTGTGTATTACTGCTATGTAGATATTTACAGTATAAAAATCTAGAGACAAAAACAAAATCAAAGTAGGAAAATGCAGATGAACATATGTAAAATTTTATGTTCTAGGGGCTCCTAGAAATCATTTACAAAGATAAGAAATGTAACGCTCCCATAAAAAAATGAAATCATAAGTTCTACATAATAAAGAATCTTTATAGAGGCAACTTACATGAACAACTCCCATTTTCCTTTACATAAAATAGCATAAAGTTCCACTGGAAGTATTGTTTCTATCTTTTAAGACTAAAAAAACAAAAGAGGCCACTATTGTTTGCTTAATGTTTCTCTCTGGGTAACGATAACATGACAATATACAGAGAAAAGGAATGAACTCGCTAAAGAAATGCAGAAGCTGACAGCTGCAATAGAGGACAATTCCACGACAGGCCTTCCTGGAGCCCCTGTCAAAGGCTCTTCTCTGCATGAAGTTCCTGAGACTGGCTGGATCAGTATCTCCGTACCTCAGAGGCTTGGGAGGATTTTCTACCTAAAGGATGGGACACCCAGGAAGGAATCCAGCCCACAGTGACACAGACTGCAGTCCACAGCAAATCCCCTAAACCAGCCCCTGAACACTACTAGCAAAGCCCTCCTCTGCACAGCCAGAGCAGGAGCCCGTTCCTGAAACTGACTGTTTCATGCTGAACTCAGCAACAAGTCTCTCAGAAAGCTCAGATCACCTAGGCTGAATAAACAAGCAGCAAGAATAAATTTCCCACGGAGTTTCAACTGTAACTAAATAAGCTGCCTATCCTGTTTCACTAAAAACTCATGCACACCCCTACATGTTCTCCTAACCCCCAAAACCTATAGTTAACAATTTTCAGGAATCCTCATAGGTTTAACAATGTTTAAAGATAATTTCAAGAAGGATTTCATATCTCCCAGGTTATGCCTATAAGTAGCCAAATCAAATAATACATTTGTTCTGAAAATAAAATACTCTTTTATTAGTTTCAGAATTTGTACTCATCTTCTGCAGTCACCACGGTACAGATCTTTTCTACGTATTACATTGGGATATTTGAGAGACTCAAAACAGCTTTTCTGAGTATTCTCTCTTTCTAAAGGCACCCAGAGAAAGAAAAGACCAGTTGCAGACAGAGGAAACTCCTATAAGAGGCAGCTATTCATTTCCTGAATTAATCCACTTCCTTCTTCTTCTTCTTCAGACATTTCCTTTCCTTCACCAGCGTTTTTGATACTAACATTTAATTCCTGCATACACTTCTGGACGTTGGTATACGTGCTGCCAAAGCGAGCACCACTTCTGGACCTTGGGAGGGAATCCAGGCAAACTCCAGTGGCCGCGTCATTGCTGACACCACTGCAGTGACAGGAGATTAGACCCACACGTGAAGTGCCATGCCAGCAGGGCAGAAGGCTCCCTTCGATGTCAAATGATTCAGCAAGAGAAACTGAACCGTTATGATTTAAACCTGTGTCTGAGAAGAACATGTTATCCAAGAGGAGAGGATGCATGCAAAAACATTCATGGCCCCTGATTGTTTTCCACAAGGAAAACTATCACATCTTTTCTAAGGAAATCCATTTGGGTACCCTTTCAAACCTTAAGCAAACTGTAACAGTAATGAGTTACTGAGTTTCTCCACTTTGAGTATAACCTTAAATATAAAACTGGGTATCTTATAATTATTAAAATTATATTTTATTAGACATGCATATTCTCTATTTGGTTTGACTAATCAAAGCAGACAAAAGAAGCTGAACAGAAATCTGGCAATCATAATTCTGTGCTGAGGCCGGGCGTGGTGGCACACGCCTATAATCCCAGCAATCAGGAGGCTGAGGCAGGAGGATTGCTGTGAGTTGAAACCAGCCTGGGCTAAATAGTGAGTTCCAGGTCAGTCTCAACTACATAGTCAGACCCTGTCTCAAAAAAACAAACAAACAAACAACAACAGCAAAAAACATAATTCTGTGCTGATAAATGTAAAAATATAATTTAAAAATAAAATAAAATCAGTTTTTACATGAATATAGTATTTTTAAACCAGCAGTAAGTAACACAACAAAAACAGACAAAAGGAATAAAGTCCCTTAAAATGTTTATTTTTGTCAGAACAGCTGACAGTTTTCTGTTAAGTATTTTGATCTATTATTGTAATAAGCATTTTCCCCTTTGAAAACCCACTCAAAATATCCCAATCCTTGAGGTAAAGAACTTTAAAAAGAAACCACTCTGATATTTTTTAAAGAAAAAAAAAATCTTAAAAATTCCTTTAACTTGATAAATAGAAATAATCTCTTCTTGGTTCTACTCTGGTGAACATAGATGCATTTTATACAGCAAGTATCAGTCACTTATTGGCAAACCAAAGGCGAAAACTAGTCATTTACATGTTCTATTCAAACACAGTGCAACACGGCCACATTCATATATACTTTTTCTTTTTCTTTTTTTTTTTACAGTTACCAATACTCTCTGGCAAAAAAACAAGATTTTGGAATGGCAAAAGCAAAAGAAGTTTTAGGTCTCCAAGCTCCAGAAGGAAATTAATCTGAGTCCTCATCATCAAGATAGTCCTCGGCATTGCTTAATGATCGAACTGCATCTGAAAGGAATGGGAGAAAAGGAAAATAAATTAAGCTCAGAAGCAAAAGACTGAAATGAAAAAAAATGTTCTAAAATAGAGCTGGACTTCATCAAATGCTAAAACAACCCAAGAAAGGGCTTAAGAGGAAGAGAGCTGATCTTTAAGTGTCACCTATTCAAACTTCTAGGAAAATTCTTAAAGCAATTGATTACCCTTAGTGTAATTCTAGGAGTGGGGAGGAAATGGAATTTGAACAAAGATACGTTGCTGGGGCTCCATTAACGTAGGACATGACAGTTGGGTCCTGGTCTCCGAAGACCACAACCCCAGAGCTCCCGGGAGGCATGACTGAGTCCGAGACTGGGACAGAAAACTTAGAGACAGATTCACAACTCCTGTGAATCCCTAAAGCAAGGATCCTCTTAAGGATAAGGTCATGGGAAAAGGGCTACATATCCAAACTAAATTGGAGGGCTCTAGTAGCTGAAGATGGATTATCAATAAAACCACTCATTACAATGGACTAAAAGCACATCAAATAGTTCAAACACACGCAGAAAATAACTCATTTGAGTTCTTTCAGAGAATCGATTCATTATGTTGAAAACTGTTAAAGGGCAAAATCAAGCATTTATTTTTGTTCTTACTACAAGAACTATGTGGCGGAGTAACTAAACAGTTGATGAGGGCACATGTTCTGTGTGGAATGTTCCAGCTAAGAACTGAGAAAAATAACCAAATTAGAACATCTCCATTTTGCAACCATTAATGAAACAACAGACCTAGACACTGATCACAGAAAGAGGGACAACCAGTATTATGTGCTATACAACTCATTCTTTTCTCCACACAGAAGAAAGACAGGTGACAGACGGAGAGAGGACATGGTGCACCATGGGATTACAATCAGCCATGTCCAGACTGGGAAATCAAGTCCGCTGATCCTGTTTCTTTAAGAAATAATTTGCAAGGCTAGAAAGAGGGGAAAGAGAAAGGGAACACTGATTTTAAAAATCAACTGAGAAGCATTTATCAATCACAAACTGACCAGAGGTGAACCCTGATTTCAGCTACTAAAGACAAAATAAACAGAATGTGTGAGAAACACGGCAACTGTAGCACAAGGACAAGACAGTAAGGAATTACTGCCAATTTTAGGTAATGATATTGTTAAAAGCATCTTCATCTTTATATGTTTAGGACAAATGGTTACTGAGAAAAAGGATGGGAGAGGGAAGATCAGCCGAAGGGATGCAGAAACAGAGAGGGACAGAAGGACAAAGGAAGGGGAAGTGGGTGCCAAGCAGGGCACAGGCTGGCTTCGGGGAGCCTTACGCCTCCTAAGCGAATGCTAGAAGCCTCCGAGTTGGCTACAGTCTTCATTCTCCTCGAGGGGTTCTGAGGAGCTGAAAGGAGTGTCTCTTACACATACCCAAGAACTTCAGGACTTCATCTGAATTCATAGAAACACATCTTTTCAAGTTGAAGCCCCAAAGACAAACAGCAAAGCTCTTTCCCCTTCTACTTCACTACTACAAGCCCACATTTTGCCCATTTGAGACACACTTGTGTCCTTCTATTTATGTCAGTTCTTATGCTTTAATCCTGTTTCCCTTTTATTCAATAGAGAAAGATGACTTGTTCTGAGGCAAACCCAGTCTGCAAGGGAATCAAGACACAGACAAGAGTGGGGCAAATAAATCCCTTACCCTTCTTTCCTTTTGTGGACTGCTCCGAGGCAGTCTTCTCTGGACACTTCCCATGTGGCCAAATGCCCAGAGATGAGCTGCACCTCTCCACCTGGTGCCTACCAGCATGCTAATATGCCTGTATCCTCTCCTCCCTCCCTTCAGTCAAGCCCCACCATTTAACAAACAAACATAAACAAACACAATAAACTGTGGAAGGATAAACTCACTCAGGTGGATGACTCACCTACAAATAACAGCCCTAAGTGGAAGAAATGAGGCACAAAAAAGTACCTAATACGGCTCTATTAATATCACGTTCACAAACACACATAACTCATCTATACTGAAAAAAGCAGAAGACTAAGTGAGGCCTCTAGGGTGTGGGAAATGTTCTCTGGCTTCATTTAAGATGTAGTAAATAGGTGTGAATGTGGTAAAAAAACCGTCCACACAGCTAGACAACTGAGATTTATGCATGCGACAGTGTAAATTATACCTAATTTTTTAAAAACTGGAAAAAAAATTTACAGTGCTCAAGTCAAGTATGACCTGGAGCCTTCCTCCATATTCCAAAGTTATGCTCCACATAATTGACATGCAAATTATTTTGTCCCTATAAAAAACAGAAGGTGTGATTTGTTAGTGGATAACCATATCAAAATGGACCACATCTAGCTTAGGGTTCATGCTGGCAGTTAAGTACACTACATGGTCAAATGTTCCAACTCTCATTACAACTACATTCATAATACAAATTAAGACTTTTAAATTTCATGACTGGTGGAATGAAACAAGAAAAAAACAACACAAAAACTGATACATGAAAATCCATGTCTTACCATCACTAGGCCCCCAAGATTACTTCATTAATAAACCCATTAAGTGATCAAATTATGTACAAATTAAGAAAGACAGACTACAAACACTAGTAAAGAATAGAGAAAAGAGCACCAATCTCCCAGACCTATTCTACAAAAACTACAGGAAGTTGAGGGGGAGAAGAATTTTCCACTCCCACCCCACTCCAATTGCTCAGGAAGAGGCTTCTAGGTACAGTTCTGGAGTATGAGGTTTGGTGTTTCCCTTGCCTATCATAATTGCACTCACAGCATGGATGAGACTGAGAGGTTCATAAGAAACCTTACGCCTACTCATCAGCAGGAAGTCAGTGGCGGAGGAAGGAAGTGAGGCTATAGTCCTCCCTGACCCAACCTACACAGCGAGGAGGAGGCTGATTCAAGTGAAAATGGTCTCCCACACAGCTGCAAACGTGGCTTCCCAGTAAAATGCACCTGGGCAGCACCAGCTCAGCTGATAAACATTTCCTCACTCCCCTAACAGACACCATCTCTGCAAATGACTCATTAAAGAAAGACTAGCTCTGCCAGCAAGTATGCCGGGCATAAATAAGAATTCCAAATTGATTCATGTTTCACACTGTCATCTGAAAGAAAGTGAGAAAATAAAACAAAAATCTAGGACAAAGACATAACTGAAGAAAGGACAAAAGGTCCAGCAAATTCATGATTGCATTATGAACCTAGGTGGAATCTGGTAACAGGTATGGAGGGTAATTCTGGGAAGCTCCCTTGTACGCTATGACTGGAGGAGTTCTGCTCATTACTGTTGACTGACGAAGGCAGGAGACCACAGGGCCGTATGGTGCTGCTTCTGCTAAGAATGGAATATGGATGGAATAACATGTGAGACTTTTAATGAGGGATATTCAAGAGAGAAGTCATTTTTTTTGCAGGGCTTGAAAACCAATGCAAATTCTTCTAAATTGTTAAAAACAAAAAATTGTGTTCCACTCCATGTTATTAAGTTAACCTGGAATCAAACATCTTTTGCCTCCATGATGGAAATTTGATTTCTGGAAACTTCTTTTGGTGATTTTCTAACATAAATCAATTAAACTTTAGACTCTAAAGCAGCACTGAAAAGGTTCAGAATGATGATCAGCAATGAAAATGACTTCTAAAACGTCAATCTTAAGGAAAGAAGTGAAAGGAAAAAAATAGGAGATAAGAAATAAATGGAATAGGAAACACATGTGTAAATACCAAATAGTTTCTCTGGTGTGAAAAACTAAAATTGCAAATAGGTTCAAATGGTGCAACTGATAGTGTGAAATAGGAAGAAAATGTGTAAAGGGGAAATGGGAAGAGGAGGGAAAAGGAAATAAGGGAGAAGAAAAATGTGAAAACAGGAAAAAATGGAAACAAATTCTTTGTAAATACGGAAGGATGGAGAGGGTAAAGGGAGGGCAGAGGTATGAAGAAAAAACAAGAACCAAGACACATCATGTAACTACTGTATACCTAAAAAGTACCAATAAACTCAATGAAATTGAAAAAATAAAAGAAAGAAAGAGAGAGAGAGAGAGAGAGAGAGAGAAAGGAAGAAGAAAAGAAAGGAAGGAGGGAGGGAAACAAAAAGCTTTTACAAATAGGGAGGGATTGAAGGGACAGCAGGGTAATGGGGTAAAAAATAAGAACCAAGACACATCATGTAAAGGTACAAGTTTCCAATGATCAATGTAAATGTATACCTAAAATGTACCAATAAAAGAATTTAAGGGAAAAAATAAATAAAAATAAAAAGTCACTCTTCTATTATAGTAATTTCTTTCTAAAAAATGATGAAAAAAAAGTATCATTGTTGGGATATACTTTAAAAGTGCCAAACATAAATAGTAGAATAAGGCTTGAGAAATAAGAAAAAAAGGGACTTAATGTCTCCTTCATCAAACCTTTTCCTACCCTTCTTTGTTTCTCTCTCCTAGGTTGGCAGGGGTCAGGATGCTGCTGCTGATTAGAAAGGAAAGAGAGGTAGATGGGAAGAGTGTAAGACACATCCTCCCAAGATTTGTAAGAATTAACTTAGGGGGGAATCTTCAACAGACTACATACTAAGAAGTCAAAACTCACAAATGATTCAACTGCATTTTAACATCTTTCTTTCAGAACAACTGCACAAACTCCTTTCCTATCTTTTACAAAAAACTTATTCTACAACACTGACAGATATTTTTGTCTTTAAGAATGTGCATGCACCTTGATGCTGGGGATTGAGCTCAGTGGTTCCGCCATCTGCCTCGCAAGCACATGGTCCGAGTTCAATTCCCAGTACAAAAAAAAAAAAAAATTGGAATGTGCACCTCGGGCCAGGGATTTAACTCAGTGGTGTCACACCAGCCTGGCAGACATAAGGTCCTGAGTTCAATCCCCTGTACCATGGGGGAAAACAATAGAAAGAAAGAAAGAGAAAAAAAAAGAATGTGCACCCCAACTGTGTTTCGAAAAACCATCCACAGTACTACAAATACATTCCAAAATGTTTAGCAAAGTCTAGAATAATTTAAATTTTTATTGATACCCTAATTTAAATATAATCTCAGACTACTGGGTGTTAATTTAAATAATAATTAACCATAACCACTCATAAGAATGTATCTGAAATGAAGGAATGAACACCAGGGTTCTCTGAACAGGATAGTCATAAAAAGCAAGATGATCAGAAAATGATTGCAAGGAACAATATAAACACAGAAAACAGGGAAAGATCCATATTCTTCAAGTTTCTGTTTTTGAGAGTTTTCTTCTATTCTGGAGGTTCTAATTTAATGGAATATAATTAAACTGCACAACCATCTGAAGTGTTTATCAAGAAGAAACTTTTCCCCAGTAGTGAGCTGGCACATTTTCATCACGAGGGTTCCAGAAGAGAAAGGATTTAAGACAAATACCTGCTCCCTGCTTCTTTTTCAGGAGCGATGCACAGGCAGCATTAGTGGCCATGTCCAAGGCCAGCTTCTTCTCGTTGTTCCGTAAGTCTGTCCTAGCACCTTCACAGCGTGAGAAAAGGAAGGGAAGCATTTAAGGACTACAGAAGCAGCCAGTCCTCTTTCCACCAAGACTAATCACTTTGAGAACAATTCTGGCTCAAAAGAGTGTGTCTGAGCATCTTTGGTCTGGGAGCTCATTGCTGTCTGTGATAATTACACTCTGCCGAAACACTTTTCTTCCCTCCAGTCCCCACAGGACTGCACATCTGAGCAAGTTGACCATCCCCTTGCTGAGGCCTAAATGAGCACCTAGACCCTCCAGGTTACGGTGCCTTGGCAAGAATTTACGGAGCTCAAATTCAATACTTCCTTTGCCTTTTCTGCTGAAGGGTCTTAAGAAAAAGACTATTTGGACTGAGCTTCAAGGGATTAATATTTTATATCTGTAAGTTTACTTTCATGCAAAGTAGCAGGAACCAAAACACAATAATATCAGAAGAGAAGTCACCGTTCCCCAATTCACTGTTCCCAAACCCTCTTCTACCCACTTTGCCTTTGCACCTAAAATTACACCTGAACTATTAATATATTTGCATTGTTAAATACTGAGAAACACAGAAATATACGCAACAAAAATATAGTTCCCATTTTGTCCTCCATCTTCTCCCCTCTCCAGAGGCAACCATCCATAACAAGTGCACTTGAGTTCGGACCTCCCTCATATGTGTCAGAGCCTTTATCTACACAGATAAACACGTACACAAAATCATGTTAGTGCTACGGTAAAAACACAATCATCTCTTGAGCTCCTCTGGATCAGTATTAACTGAAATACAAGGTAAGCCATATGTGTAATTTTAAAATTTCTAGTTAACACATTTGGAAAAGGTGAAATTAATTTTAATACTTTTATTTAACCTGATATATCGGAAATGCTATTACTTCAATTTGTCATCATATCAAATTATTGGGATATTTTATTTTTTTCACTAAATCTTCAAAATCTGTCATGCATTTTATACTTACGACACATCCTACTCAGTTCAGAGAGGCTCACTGCAAGGGCTCAGCAGCACAAATGGCTAGTAGCTGCCTATTAGAGTACATAGCCTCAGTATAACCTTTAAGGGGTATGATGGCGTTCCTCACAGTGTCTGAACTCTTAGAACAGAGGCTTATGTCACCAACATACTTAAAATTTTAACATGTTCCCTTTCACACATGCTACACCAGTCTCAAGGAACCCTAATGACTCCACCACTCATGACTTGGGGATTCCAATATATTACAGCCTTCTGAGCCAAGATGTGGTGCAGGGTGAAGAGTGTGGTCCTCTGACAGGGTTAACTGACGTTTATGCAACAAATGTGGATGGATGATCAGGCCGTAATTTCCCTTGTTCCCTCTCAATTATACAAAAACAGTAGATCAAGGTGTCTGCTCAACTCAAAGTAAGATGTGGCAGTCATAGCACTTCTTCTGAGCTACCAAGACTTTCCTGAGAACAGGACCTCTGTAATGTTTCCCCAGTAGCTAAGACAAAAATCTACTCCTTATTTGTGTAAGGCCCTGTTTTCCTATAATCCCATGAATATACAGAAGAAGTTCTAAAAGTAATAGGTAACTGTAAAAGGTTCTAATTTATGATAAAAACAGACATAAGCAAACCCTTATAATGTCACCTTACCCTAACAATTCTGTGATACAGACAGAATAGGAGCTTAAAAATCTCAGTTACAGGGCTGAGGATTTAGCTTAGTATCACTGTGCCTGCCTTCTAAGCACAAGGTCCTGAGTTTGACCCTTGATACAGGGAAGGAAAAAAAAATCTGTTTCAAAATAAGGATGCTATTATTCTTCCTATTTCAAATGGTATTATTTTTCAGGATAAACAGAGACCAGACAAATTCAGGACAAAATTTACCTTTTTCCAGAAGCAACTGGACAATGTCTGCGTAACCCTTCCAGGCAGCAGCATGCAAAGCTGTGTCCCCCAATTTGTTCTACAATGACAGGAGGGAAGTGAAATTTTAGAAACAGAGGGTGAGTTGACTGTAGACATTAACTTTAGGGCCAGGAATTTAGCTCAGTGGTACTATGTCTGCCTCACAAGTGCAAGGTCCTGAGTTCAATCCCCGGTACCAAAAAAAAGTACTAAAAACAAACAAACAAAAGCATTAGATAGCATCTATTATTGACTGATAACAGACACTTGCTCTTGTAATATTATGTGGACATTAACTTTAACCTACTGAAATCTAAAATGATAACGAAGTTATAGAGCCATGCAGAATTCCAAAGAGGACAGGAAAGGAGACTCAAGTGAGGAGAAATGAGTCATCTGGGGAGATGGAATGAGGAGCAGAAACTGGCATGGCAGAGCACAGGCTGAAAGGAAACCAGGAGGAGGCAAGTAGGTCTGGTCTGTCTGCACAGAAACCCAGCAGGGATAAGGAATCACAGATTCCTGTAAATGCCAGGACAGGAATGAGGTACGGGTGAAAATGGGAACTGTTAAAAAATGTATTAGGAAATAACTGGAACCCCAGGACGTCCTGCCAAGTGACCCAGTAAATAGCAGGATTACCCTGTTGAGAGAACAGCCAGATAGTTTCCAAGCTATAGACACAGGTGTGAAAAGTACAGCCCCAAAGCAGGGTTGGGTGAAATTAAAATTAGCATGAGGGTGCTGTCCAGCAAAATAGCCAAAACCTCACCACTTCACCCAGTGCAGAAACCCACCAGCCACCAAACCCAGTGCACATAGCTGCCAGTCACACTTAAAAGGAATGGAGGGATCAAGACACTAAGTATTTCAGCGGAGCCTGCAATATATGAGGAAAGACCAAGACAAATAAGATAAATGGCTCCCAGGAAGAAAAGATAGTACAATGAACAACAGACACATTTTTAAAGGCCATAATTAAATTATCAGAGAGGTGTAAGATGATACTGCATCATGAAACAAGAAAAGGATGCTACTTGAAATTAACAGAGTAAAATAAGAGCTTCTGGTCAAAAGAATTCTAAGATAGGCCCCAAGATTGCTGCCCCCGGTACACACCACTGTGTAGTCCTTCTCCTTGAATATGGGTGAGGCCAGTAAATGTAATAGTCTGCCACTCCTATACTGGGTTGCCATCCTACTTGAGGCCTTCATCAGAGTTATGCAAATGCCAGTGCTAAGGTCTCTGAACCAGGAGTGTTTTCCAAATAAACCTGCTTTAAGTATTGCCAAGGCAAAACCTGCCAAATAAAGTAGCCTGCCTTGAGTACTGAATTATAATAACAGAAAACTCTCTGATCCAGGAATCAAAATGGCATCAGACCACTGCAAAACAACCTTGGAAACAAGAACCCCAAGGAGCCATGTTTTCAAAATTCTGAGGGAAATTATGTCCAACTTAGTAATTGTGATCAGCTACACAGTCAACCCAAGTTCCTCCTTCTCAGGAATCTACATGAAGATGTTCTCTGGTATAAAGGAAGACAGAGGATCTAGAAAAGTAAAGACACATGTACCAGACAGAAAGGAGATTACCAGAGGGACAGCAAAGGGTAGCAGACACCAAGTTGCTCAGATTGGAGAATGAGGATGGGAGCTGCAGGAAGTATGAGACCACAGAGAAAAGAAGTCACTAGTTATCTTACACATTTTAGAACAGTACATCAAGAGTATAAAACAGTAGACTTCATAAGATTAACAAAATACCCAAATAAAAGTCAATAATTCAGCAAAGAAACAAAAGTTATTTAAACAGTGATTACTACTTAGTGGTAATAATGTAAACATCTAATGACCAAAGCTATGGTACAATAATTGGAAAAACAGGAGGAAAGGTTGAGTGCTAAAGTGCTAGAAGATGAAAATCAGGAAAAACAAGTTTAAACCTTCATCAACCAAGTGGGAAGCCAAATTACATACGAAGATGATGTATGATAAGACAGTTCCATAAACCTATTACTAACTCAAAGGTAGAGAGAGATACACTCTATGGCTCGTGTTATGTTATGCCTCATGCAGTCAGTCATAGGTGGGCTTTTTTAGAGGTGGCTAGATCTAGAGTGTGTAATGCTGGGATTTATCATGGTGTAATGCAAGGATCGAGGGCACTAGGATTAAGGGTGTGAGTGCCATCTGCCCTAAGTAACCTGGAAAAGACACAAGGGATAGAAAGAGCTATGATCATCTCTTGCTTGCTTTGCTACCTTCTGCCTGCCATGAACTGTTTCTCCTCTGTGATGCCTGTCTGCCATGCCACCTGCCTTGGAGCCAGCCAATTATGGACTGAAATCTATACAAACTAGGACCTAAATAAACCCTCCCCTTTAATTTTTAGTGTTGAGTATTTTGTCTCAGCAATGACAGAAAAGTAACTAAGTACAAGAACTGAATACTGAAAACAAAAAATAGGATTGGGGTAGGTATTTTGTGCTTTGCTCAATTTTAATTTTAAAGGCCAGGCACGGTGGCACACACTTATCATCTCAGCACTGGGGCAGTGGGGGCCTGAGGCAGGGTTGCTGTGAGTTTGAGGCCAGCTTGAGCTACGCAGTGAGTTCAAGGCCAGTGTGAACTACACACATAGTTAGATCCTATCTCAAAAAAACACACACACACACACACACACACACACACACACACAAAACAATAATAATGACAACAATAACAATAATTATAATTATAGTCTTAATAAAATAATTGTTTTAAAGCTATGTGCTTAAGGGCTGGGGGCATGGCTCAATGGCAAAGTGATTGTCTAACATATACAAGATCCTGGCTTCCATCACCAGTACCCCAAAACAAAAAATCTATATGCTGACAGTATTCTGACTGCAATATTCTGCATATGAATAAGCTGCACCAAAGAAACAAGGCAGGTGTGTTCAATAATTTCCTCACACTGAGCAGTCTTACCTGTTGGTTCAGTTCAATATTCGGCTGAGTAAACAGCACTTCCACTACATCTGAAATTTAAATGGGAAAGATATCTTTTAAGAATGAAAAGTAAAAGCTTGATAAAACTAGGCATAATTTTAAAAGAGTATTCTTTAATAGGATCTTCGAGAAAAAAATCTTACAACAAATTTCTCAAAGTGTATCTATAGAAAAACCTAAGAATCTGGAAAGCAGAATTATTTCAGGAGAAAAAATTTTCAAACAGTGGCTTTTGTATTTTCATATGATAATCTATTATAGGAATACTTTTACATTTGCTATAGCACAGAACTTATCATTCACAAAACTAACTTAGGTCTATTGGCTAAAAGAAAATAGGCTTCTTTAAGGAGGGTCACAGATTTTTTTCCCTTGGCTATGCTGTTTAATTTGTTGGCTTCTGGTTTCTTAATTTGGGGCTTATTTTTTACATTGTAGGGGAAGGTAGAAAGTTGTGGATTTTTGACCTGGATGAAATACAGCTAGAAGTTCAATTTGTTATTATTGATTATAACATTAAAAGTATCAACTGAATTACAAACAAGCAGATGCTTTCTCCTGAAACCAGCAGTCTGCATTAAACTTAAAATGCAAATCATAAAAGTGTATCTTGGAAAAAGCTAGGCTACAGAAGCCAAATTTGCCCTTTCCTCTTGTAAGATCAGATAGTGAGTTTGCTTTCCTATGACTATTATTTTCTAGTAACCTGTCTAAGTCTGAGAGAGGAAAAGAAGTTTCTAGTCTTTCAAGTGAGAGGTCCATGCAGAGAGGCTATCCAGACACACTGCACCCATAGTGTTCGGAGCCTCCAGGAACCGTCTTTTGGCTGATGTTCTCACGGATTTGAAAAGAATAGCCACCTTCTGTAAATTTGGTGCCTTAGGTGGAACAATGTATAGTGACAAACAAAGCATCCTACCTTTGTGACCCCCATGACAAGCCCAGTACAAGGCAGTGCTTCCGGCTTTGTCCAGGCCATTGACACCCACTTGGTTGTCCAGGCACTCCCTCAGCCAGCTCAAGTTGCCTGCAAGGGTTTTACATTTATAAAAATGTAAGAAAAAGGCTTTTATTCTCTATTTCACTTTTAAATCAATTTCATCCTTCATAATTTCCATTTCCAAAGAACTAATTTGAAGCAGGAAACAGTGAGGACCCTGGCACAGATAACTCTTTAAACACGAAGATAGGAGCAAAAAGCAGCTTTTAATGATGCTGGCAGTTCAGCCAGTCACTGCTGTCAGTCTCAAGAGCCTTGAATAGAAATTCGCACTTCCTTACCTCTTCTTCCATCTATGAAGCTTAAGTCCACTGAAGCTTCCCTGGGAATATAGCAAGCAGGACTGATGCAAAGAGCAGCGGAGGTGGGGAGAGCAGAGTGCTGGCAGGACTTTCTGAGTCCACTACACTCCTCTGGTGACAGATTACAGAAGTTGTCATGGCTACTCAGTACATCCTACAAAGAGCAGTTAACCCGCCGTTGCCCAATCCACACGGAGGGGTAGTTTCCTCTCTCCTTCCCCTCTTTGAGCTTCTGACTGAACAGCCTCACCTTTTATATCAACTTTTACCATTTACATTGTGTTTAACCTCATCAAGGGTCCTAATTTGTGACTGGTGTGAGACACAGTCAGGATTTCAAACTCCCAAGTGGTTTTTTCCCCTCTGGATTAAAGCAAATGAGTGAATTACCATCCTTAGGCTTCCAGATTTTATAAGCAGTCAAATTATGGATGCAGGTTATGACCTCTCTTTATAAACATATTAAGTATGCAAAAGCAAAACAGTCACAACACAAGTTCCTGACCGAGGGACATGCAGAGACCGGTCACAGTTGTTGACTGCCCTGTGGGAATTATTCCCTCGAGCATCACTCCTGGAGTGGAAGAGATGAGAACTCCTAATGACAGAAAGTAATACCAGTAAAACATCTTACTCACAAAAGGAAGATGAGGGCTAACCTTCCACCCCAGTTCCAGTCAGTTGGGGCAGTTTTAGCAAAGACTACTGCAAAAAGCAGGGAAAGAAATCCTAATACAGTTAAAAGGAAGGGATGACAGCTAATCACAGCTAGAAACGAAGGTATATAGTCCTGTTCTGCCATACATGGAATAGTCAGCCTCAGGAGTGACTAGAGCAGGGCTGATGTCTTCAGCCGACTTTGGCGTTGATCCCCTCCAAGTCAAGATGATTTTGGTGTCATTAGGAGGGACTCTGGAACACCTCTGCTCTGGTGTTGCAGCCTTCTTTACCCAACTATGGTGGATCTTCAAGGGGACTCCTTCCACTTGGAAGGTGGTTAAAATGACTTTTAGTGGACCCTTCTTTTGGGCTGAAAGCTGTCTTGTCACTAGTCTTTTTATCAGAACTGAATCTCTTGGAGAGTAGGGGTGGAGCAGACTCAAAATGTTAACAGGGGCCCTTTCTAAGACCCAAGAAGCTATCTTTTGGGAGACCTTTCCTAACTCAATCAATCATCTTCTACCTTTTTTGACCACTTATTGGAGCGTGTCTTATTAATATACCAGTTTTTAAAAATTTTCTTTCCCAAGAGATCACAGCATTTGACCTTAAATTTGTGGCTTTGGCTTCTTGGTTGGCTCTGTCATCGTCCATCTATTCCTTAGATCCTTTTTGTTTTTTGGTACCAGGTATCAAACTCAGATCCTTGTGCTTACGAGGCAGGTGCCAGAACCACTGAGCTAAATCCCTGGCCCTCCTTAGATCCTTTTTGTTGTCCTCAGTAGTGGACAACTGTGATCTCCTTGGAAGCTCATACAGGTTCTAGGAGCCAAAGTTAAGTTTTGTGGGTACTTAATTGTTTTGCCCCTTGTTGTAATCTTTTTTGTTTTCTTAGACAGCCCAACTGCATAACTGGCCCTCTGTTTCCCAGTCTCATCTATGTGGTTATTCCTACCCATAAAGAGCTCCTATTCAGGCCACTGGAGAAGTTGGTCTTGCAGATCTGGCCAACTGGAGCATGGCCCTTTTACAATCATGTATGGGTCCTTCTAGAGGGGAAGGAGGGGAGCTGGGTTTAGGTTGTTAGAGACTTTCACACTGATTCAAGGGTTTTCACAGAGAAAATGTTGGTACTGGGTCAAACATTACTTGGTGGGCCAGTGGTGGCCTTCAGCATTTGTAAGGGTGACAACAGCATATGGGATTCGAATTCACAGGTCTCAGCCTAGAGTCAATTTTTTAGCATCTTTGGTCAACACAGCTAACTGCAGCTAAAGCGGCTGAAAGGCAAGGAGGCCACCTTTGTGTAACTCCACCTAGATGTTTGGACACATAGGCCATCGGTCTTTCCCAGGAACCAGGGGTTTGGATTAGCACCACTGCTGTGGTCCTTTTCTGTTTGATCACAGAGATTGAAAGGCTTGTAAAGGTCAGAGAGACCTAGTGCTGAAGCCTTCTGAAGCTTTTCTTTGAGAACACTGAAAGTAGTGTTTTTGTTTTTGTTTTTGTTTTTTAGGTTAGGGGCTCTTTTTCTCCTCCCTTTGTGGCTTTATAAAGGGGATGGCTAGGATGGCACAGTTGGGAATCTGTATCTTATAAAAGCCTGGTATTCTAAAGAACTCTCACGACTGTCTTACATCCCAGGCCTTCTGAATTGGCCAGTCATGGAGCCTCAATTATTTTTCCCAGAGGACAGACAGTTGGGGCCAGGATCAACCATGGAAAGTAGCAGTTCAAAGTGCAGTTTTCTACCCATAAAATCAATTTTGGCCCTTAACTTGGCCAACAAATCCCTTCCTAAGCGGGGAACTGGACAGTCAGGAATGTACATGAACTGATGCACCACCTCTTGGCCCCCCTATTTTGCAACTGGCAAAGGATTTTGCTTTAGTTTGTCTGGTGGCCCCCTTGATATCAACTGTCTTACAGCTGAGAGGCCCAGTGGGAAATATCACAGCCAAGTGATGTGTTCCCAGCAATTAGGTCTGGAGAGTCTGTCCAATGAGACTTCATGGAAGAAGCGGGGGACATAGTAGGCATTGGGAATTTGGGGCCAAACCAGAGGTCAGACAACATACACAGTGGAATCAAAATGGAGGGAGGTTGTGAGGCTGTAGCTGGCATGGGGCCTTTCTGAAACTGAAGGGCCTGACTCTGGTGGTGCCAAGGTCCCTGGGGTTTCCTCCTGTAAGATCAGATAGTGAGTTTGCTTTCCTATGACTATTATTTTCTAGTAACCTGTCTAAGCCTGAAAGAGGAAAAGAAGTTTCTAGTAAAGGGGAAGTTGGTCTGGGAGCAGGAGGCTTAAAACATCTAAAGCTGAATTATCTGGATCACCGCCCCCAAAATCGGTGGAGTTTTGGTAGGTCTTCGCTCGTCTGGATGGGCTGTTACAGTGACCAGAACTCAAGAAAGGGGTTCCAATCAGCCAAGAGAGTGGACAAAGAATTAGCTGTAACCCTGAGTCCACATAAGAGAACTGATCTGGGTACCTGGAGCTTTCTAGCACAACCTAAAAACCTGCCACACTTTCTGGACTAAGGTTTTTTTAATAATAAGCCTTATGGGGGCCATCCAACCTGAAAGCATGGCCACTCTATCTCACAAGGGTTTTGGGTTTCCCTGGAGTAAGTTTTTGACCATAATCTTCCAGTAAATCCCTTCTTAAAAGTTTTGTGGGTTTTTTGTTTCGTTTTACTATGGTTCCCACCCACAGTTTTACCTCCCAAAGAAAGGAAAGACAAATGACATCAATCACCTCACCATCAGTCAGTCTCCTCTTGGAGATATTTCAGGCCCCTCTTAGCACTGCAGGCCAGTGACCTGACTATCATCACGCTGCTTCCCTAAGCCGTATGAGGTGGCCCTGGACTTGTGGTTCAGGACTCTACACTCACTTCAGCCCTGTGCACTCCAACCAGAGTCAGGAATGTGACGTTCATCTCACTCACATACAACCAAATAAAAACTCCCACCTGCCAACAGTGGTGACCAAACATGCCTTCTAGCATCCTAAAGTATTCCAGTTTCACTGCAGTTCTGCAGCTACTCGGGGAACCCAGAGGGTGATCAAGCCTCTTTTGGAGACTCCTCCTTGGATCTCCTCCTCAAAGCGGAGCCCCTCGACCTTACTGTGATTCAGAAGTCTGCCAAATGACATTTGGCCCTTGCCATGTGAATCCTCCTCAGGCAGCCAGCTGGGGTGCCTCAGCTGGTCGTACGGGGAGACTCTCACAGGACAGGACATATTCTGTCAGCAAGCACTCAGCAGGAACTTGCCGTCCAGCCAGCTGAGCTCCCCTGCTCTGCCCATAGGGGAGGCAATCTGCCTGCTGCGAGTGACTATGCCAGGACCCAATGCTTCCCAACCAATGCTCCAAAGGAAGCAGGAAAACACTGAGGACCCTGGAACAGACAATTCTCTTAATGTGAAGATAGGAGCAAAAAGTGGCTTTTAATGATGCCAGCAAGTCAGCAAGTGATTGACTCCTGTCAGTCTCAAGAGCCCTGAATAGAAGTTTGCATTTCCTTATATACCTCTTCTTACATAATGAAGTTTAATTCCATTGGAGCTTCCCTGGGAATATAGCAAGCAGATTGATGCAAAGCAGAGCACCTGAGTCTGTTACACTCCTCTGGTGACAGATTACAGAAGTTGTCAGGGCTACTCAGGTACATTCTACAAAGAGCAGTAAATCCACAGTTGCCTAGTAACACGGTTAACCCATAGTTGCCCAATTCCACTGGGAGGGGTGGTCTCTCTCAAATCAGCAGATCTAAAATTAAGACCTACCCACAAATGCATTTATTATGGTACATTTTGACTCCTAGCTCATTAATGGAAGCATTTATATCAATTTTTAATGGCAGGCTGATGGGCAGGGTTGCTAAATGGGCCCATTTCAGGTTTTTATATATATTGATATAGATACATTCCTTTTTTCTTTGTGCAATTCTAGAACTTAGGGAGAAAAACAGTCAAACGTAAGTTTTTAAACAACTCCTATTCATATTTAAAGTGGATTTCCAGTTCTTGTAAGAGAAACACTAATAACCCACTCGAAGCTACCTCTCTAATATGTTATACTATTCATTTTATTTTTTTTTCTCTTATTGAGTTTATTGGTACATTTTAGGTACACAGTACAGTTACATTCATCATTGGGATCTTGTACCTTTACATGACAGGTTTTGGCTCTCATTTTTCCCCTTGTCCCTGCCCTCCCTTCACCCCCTCCTCTCCTCCCCTCCCCATTTACAAATACTTTATTGCCATTTTTTCATTTTCCCATATTTTTTTCATTTTCCCTTATTACCTTTCCCCTACCCTTCCCACTTCCCCTACACCTTTATCCCTTTTCTTCCTATTTCACATTGTCAATTATATACTATTCATTTTAAATCCTGAAGCTAATGCTCCAACTAATTTCTAAAGAATGTTGTGTCAATTTAATAATGCTAAACAAATTAATTTCCTTTTACACATTCACATTTCAAAAAGATCTAAAGCAGAATGAAATGGAGCTCACCGAGGCTTTACAGATATGCCCTGTGATCTCCAGCAGGGTTTCCCAAAAGCAGTATGACTAGCCTTTGCGGCTGGAGGTGCTATCGCGGGCCTGGTCTTACATGCAACGGAGGAGGTTTTTCCAACATCTCTGGCCCATACTCAAAAGATGGGAGCCAGACACATTCACAAAGTCTCCAGAGACTACCAAATGTGCCTAGGACTGATGGGGAGCGATCACTGCTGGTTGCAAACTACTGATCTACTGAAGAAATCTTGGACAAGGTCCAAGCCTGATCCATCTTTGTCACTCCCTCTCCCTCCAAAACCTCCCCACACCAATACTCTTCTAAATTCCATGATACCTCCACCTTCTTGCCCCCCAGTTACTCACTCTGGCCACTATGGCTGTTTAAACACTTCATTTGCTCTACTTTTTTTTTTTTCAGTACTGGAGAATGAACCCAGAGTCTTCACACTGAGATGTGTCCCCAGCCCTTTTGAAATGTTTTATGTTGAGACAGGGTCTCACTTAGTCACTCAACTGCCCAGGCTCCCAGAGTGCTGGGATTATAGGATGCACCATCCTATACCTATTTTAATGACCTGTTACACATATCTCGGCCCTGTCTGACTCCGAGCCTTTATTGTTATAGACCACTTTTCTCCATTTGCCTATTCCCACCATTGAGCACAGGGCAGGTAAAATATTCCAAAGTGTTGACTGCATTTTAAAATTAAAATCACACCCTTCTAAGGCGACAAAAATCAGCAAAAAGATTGCCTCTGGAGATTAAGTGGAAAGGTAATAGGAGGGTATCTTCTGGGATGACAACAGTGTTCTGGATCTTAATCTGGATGTTAGTTCTATGGGTGTATGTATTTGTCAAAACTCACCAACCTGTATCAAGTCTATGCATTTTACTGTATTACATCCCTCAAGGAAAATGAATCACATGCTCTTTCGTCTCAGTGGCACAAGCACGATGATGAAGGGAACATCATTGTCTGGAAAGCGTAATAAGGCACGTGTTGTGCCACCGTTGTGGCTCTAAGGCCTACCACCTTCAGAAGCCAACCTGTGGCAAATGTAACTAACTGCCCTACCAAGAGCAAGAGAAAGTATAACTGGAGTACAAGGGCTACAATGTGCATGAGACACCTAAAGATTGTGTATCAGATTCAGGCACGGATTCCATGAAGAAACAACACCTAACCCTAATAGAGCAGCTGCTGCAACGTCTAGTTCACCTTGAGTATTTCAGTGATTACTAAAATAAATGCATTGGTTTTAAAAGATTAAAAAATAAAATCACACGTACCTCTTTTGGCAGCTTCATGCAATGGATTGTCAATAGATTCTGCCTGCTCAGCCACTAGATTGAAAATAAAAAGTACAAGGCCAATGTTGAGAACGCTCAAGGGATTTGCTGAAGCCACTCATGCTGCATGGGTCCCCCAGATTCATGAGTGCCAGAACCTTGGACAAGACAGCTTCCTGCACTTAGCATGGATTAAAAATAACATAAAATAAAACCGATAGTGCCTACTTTAAGAGGAGCTCAAGTATGTGTTAAATGAAACCAAGTCAAACAATAACACAGTAACACATAATTAACTAGAAGTATAAACAAAAGAAAACAGCAATTAACTAGAAATATAAACAATACCAAGTAGATTCATGACCCGTATTTCATGAACAAACCCACTCACAAAAATACAAAAGAAAGTAGCCTGTGTCCAAATCCCTATTCCCTTGTGTATGTGCAAGTGGGGGTGGGGGGAAAGTTTTGCTTCCTGTATTCCTGTCTTTAAAGGTCTGTTCACTGTGGTCTTAGAATGAGTAGGAATGACCAAAGAAAGCCTGTGGTTCAAGGACTGCGGGACCATCCACTCCCACCACCAAAGGGCTGTAACAGGACACAGATCCAAAGCATCAGAAGTACATTTTCCACCCATAATGTTTATGATCAACACAGGAAAATGAGTGCACCCACTGTAAGGGTATGTTTGACACTTCAAAGGCTTACAGGAGTGTAGAAATGTCTAAAGTGTTTAGTTTAGTTTTGTTAAAGAACAGTACCACCCTAGACCAGAGTGAGTAGGACTCCTGTGCAGGGCCTGGGCTGTAGTCCTCACCTCTACATTCTCCCTTGACATTTTCTAAGTCCTTTTCCAGTGCTTGAAATTGGAGCCTGATGCGAACTCTATCAATCCAATGGTGCAAGTGATGTTAAACTCTAAAGGGATCCTAGATTGACCAGATGAATTTAACCCTGTCACTAAGCAGATAAGGACAGCGAACCCCAGAGGTAGCACTTAGATGTCTTAACTAAAATACCCTGCTTGAAAGAATCCCAGAACTGTGCTTAACAGTCCTATGCTCTTTGGATGTTGCTGATTTATATATACATATTTTTACAGGTTGTTTTTCCCCTTTCTAGCTAGAAGCAGCTTCATGGCAGTAGCTACATGTCAGTGCTCAAGCACCCCAAACTGCTGTGACAAGCATTTCATGAACTTCCCTGCCTCAACATGAATTATGAGGGTAGGATTTCCTCATTCCAAATGAAAAAGCTAGTCTCAGAAAAAATCTGTAAGATTTAGGTTAACAGCATTAAAGAAAAAGTATTAAGAGCCGAATAGACTAAGACCATAAGCATTTCACTGAAAACCTTGGGTTTTTTCAGCATGCTACAATGCATTCTCTTAAGCCAAGGAGTTGGGCTCAAATACATCTGACGTCCATAGCCATTTTATTAACAGGAGGCTCATGGAGTAGAAGACGTTCCAGAATGGCAAAGACTCCATTGATTCCACAGCTCCAGCAGCAAGCAGAAAAGCCTCAAGAACAAGATGACTGGAAAGGAACAAACGCAATGTAGCTAAAGAAAGCCACTCCAGCGGCACTTACCATAGTTACTTGGAATTAGTCCCGTCTTGCCTTTCGCAGTTCCTTTCCACCAATTGCTATCACTCTGGTAAAAGAAGATTTGAATTAAGTAGTGCCAAATCCAGTCTGCATTCAACCGCTTCCAAAACCATCTGGCTCAAAGGGTGTACCTAGTCTACAAATGCCTATCAGCCTTGCCCACATCTGTCTATCAAGTCCCTCACGCCCTGGCTCAAGACCTCTACTTCCCTTATCATTAAATCACAGGTATCCAGCACCCAGCTGTAACAGATCAAGTCCACTTCATCACACAGCCCAGAGATACTATGAAAAAAAAAGGAAATGTTACGCTAGTTTCTTATCAAGAGTTCAATTTCTTTTATGTTGAGGTATTTATGTTTTGAGAGGTTTTCTTTCTTTTTTTTTTGGTACTGGGGATTGAACTTGGGACCTTCCCCGTGTGAGGCAAGGCAGCAAAACCACTGAGCTAAATCCCCGGCCCAGAGGGGTTTTCTAAAGATCTCTTTATTTGTAAAGATCACCTTTATTTTCCCTTAACTTGCCATGGGCAAATTGTATCATAGAAAAATTACACAAAACCTTTACAAAAGTAGAATGAACAATAGAATAAACTACTTCCTAACTAAATGGATCATTTACTCCCACTCAACAGTGTTTCACATATAACCTCCAACCAAAACTCCCCTCACTCTGAGGTTATTTTGAAATAATTCTAGATATTTCATCTGTAAATATGGCAGTATGTAGCAATGAAAGGATTTTTTCCAAAGACAACTGTAACACATTATCACAGCTGACAATTTTCTTAAAAATAATTCCCTAATATCATCAAATGTGTAGGTCAACAATCAAATTTCCCAGGTGCCCCATAACTTAAGATCCTAAATATGACCGATATGCCTCTTATGTTTCTTATAGGTTTCCCTTCTATTCTTTTTTAACCTCTCGCAATATGTTTGTTGAAGAAACCCATTTGTCCTGTAGAGTTCTAGTAGTCTGGACTTTGCCTGCTGCATATCTGTGCTATCATTAAATACCGTCCCCTGTTCCCTGTAACGCCCATGAATTGGGTGGAAGTTCTAGAGGCTTGATTAGATTTTAGCTTCACATTTCTTGGCAAGGGTATTTCACAGGCAGCATTGATTTCTTCCACCAGGAAACAGGTCATGTGTGATGGCCTCTGCTTTTGTAATGTTAATTACCACTGATGATCACTGTCTCCATCCGTTATCTCTTAGAGGGTGCAAAGTGGGGACAGCTTATCACTCCTTCCTCATTTAAATAACTAGCACATCTCTTTAAAGAGAAACTTTCCCTCATCAACTCTGAGGTTAGTCACACATAAACTGCAAAGAGAAAAGACAGAAAGATGCGATTCTTTCCCTACTGGTTGTCAGAATAAAAAGCTGGTTCCCTAGCACTCTCTCATGCTGACCAATGGCATCAGTTTTGAGGTAACATCAGGACCTCAATGTACTGCGATCCTTGGAAGCTGTTGCCCTAACTGATGCTCAGACTGTCCTGTAAAGGTCACTGGACGGTCCTGTTAGCTCCTGAGTCCTTCTAGCATGTCCCTTAGACCTCAGGAGCTTCCTCCTTCCTAGTAATGAAGTGTTCTGGGTTTATTCTGTACCTTTGCTGCTCCAGACCTAGTATTAGACATTTCTCAAAGGACCTTTATTTCTTTTAACGTGAATTAATATAATTGGGTTGGTCATTTTTTTAGAGTCTGAATAATAGAGTAAGGAAGATTTTTTCTTGTTTTAAGGTAAAGTACAACATGTACTCAAATCAAACGCAGGACTCTCAGTTTCTCCCCAACCTCACTATGTTACATCTGCATCTCCTGCCTCCCCTGCTGAACACCCTGTTGGTCAACACCACTGATCTAATGACTCATTTGTTCTCAACCACAATATCCACACAACAGTCTCAGAAATAGCAACAACACTTCCCCAACTAGATCATGATTTAAAAGTTTTGCTTTTTTTTCCCCCCTGGCAGTTCTTTTTGTCCTCTATAGATCTTGAACTAGGAATTAGTCAAACTGCTGAGATTTAAAGTCACTTGGACCACCTCCTCTCTGTGTCTTGCCAATTA
Source organism: Fukomys damarensis (assembly GCF_012274545.1). Lineage (NCBI taxonomy): Eukaryota > Metazoa > Chordata > Mammalia > Rodentia > Bathyergidae > Fukomys > Fukomys damarensis. The sequence continues at coordinate 22,930,507 of NW_022900943.1, read as the reverse complement.
CTAGGATATTATTAAGGGCATTTGATTTGTTCTGCTTTTAATTTTTTATGAATTTTCTACTATATAATTTTATAACTATGTAAAAGTTTATATGATTCCAAAGTCAAATCTTCAAAACAAAGTATGTTTGTTCTGCCCCACTTCCTTTCTTCCACGTAGAACTATTTTTAAAAATTTGTATTCATGTCCTCATTTTTTATTTTGTCATGAAGAGCAGAGTTATACATATTCCCTTTCCCCTTCTTAGGTAAGTAAAGGCATATCATATGCATCTTTCACCTTGCTGATTTTCACTTTACACACTCCACAGTAGAACAGAAATATTTAGCACTCCATATAACTGAATAATATTCTATATTTGGCTACACCAAAGGCCAGTCAACTATTTTCCTAGTGATGAACAAAAGGGCTACTTTCAAACTTGTGCTACTAAAAACTGTGCTAAAATCAATGGACTTCTGCATACATATTCCTGTGTACGTACACGTTTAAATCACTTACAGTGCCCTAAGTATTTAAAATAGTGTTACAATGGGGAAAAAACAAGAACCAAAACCTATCATGTAAAGGTACAAGATCCCAATGATAAATATAACTGTACTGTTTGCTTTAAATGTACCAATAAACTCAATGGGGAAAAAATAAATTAAATAAAATAGTGTTTCATTATATGTCTCTGGTACACAAGTAATATTACAAAGTGTTAGTTAGACTTACCATGTCGGTAATGTAGATAATATCGCCTTCCTCGAAGTACAATTCATCTGGCTTAAAAAAAAAAAAAAAAAAAAAAAGTTTGACTCCATGTGATTTTTAGTGAATTCAAATATAATGATTTCTTTGATGATGTAATTATGAATTCTAAAGTACCCTTATATACATGTGGAATTTTTTTAACTAGGGATGGAACCCAGTGCTTTCATACTGAGATACATCCCCACCTTTTTTTTTTTTCTATTTTTTTATTTTGAGACAGGGTCTGGCCAAGTCCCTAATCCTGCCTCAGTCTCCCAGAGGGCTGGGAATAGAAGATTATATCACCATATCCAACTAAATTACTATTTAAATCACAAAACAAAACATTATCGACAAATTAATTTATGAATAGAAAGTTAAATTGTTCCCATGATGATCTTCAAATTACATATGTAACAAAGAAGTATTCCTCACACAAATGTATTTTATATTCTTATATAAAGCAAGGAATTTTATATCAAAATAGAATTCTAATAAAGAACATTTTTCTTTTTTTTTTTTTTTTTTTTTTTTTTTTTTTTTACTACGTAGTTGAGACTGACCTGGACCTCACTATGTAGCCGAGGATGGTCTCAAACTCACAGTGATCCTCCTGCCTCAGCCTCCCAAGTGCTGGGATTACAGGCATGTGCCACCACGCCCAGCCAAGAACTTTTTTCTTATAGAAATTGCAAAAGATAACATATATTTATTTTTTAAAAGGTAAGTGTCTAGACTATCATGAAAAATGCCAACATCTGCTATTTGCTTATTTTGAGAAACCATTACCCTCCCTGACATGAAGCAGTTCCTCAGATTTTTCAGAGACTGTAAGCAGCTCTCCTGGGTTGGCCAGCTATATAGTCCATACATGCTCTGGCCCGTATCAGCCAACAATCCTCGGAACCCTCTAAACAAAGCTACCCTTTAACTCGACATCTCCTCCCCACCTGTAGACGCCTACCACTGTTTTCTGAGTAAATAGGACAATGCCCAGTGAGAGTGAATTGCAGATCATCAGGCTGAGTGGAAAATGTAGGGCACAAAATTTCACATAGGATAAGAGAACAATCTGCATAAAATATGCATAGGAAGTTTTTATCATGAGCAAGTATTACTTTGATAATATCAGTGGGGAAAATACTTTTTAAAATGAATTTGAACTTCAGATCAGTTACTGTTCCATATAAATAAAAATTACACTAGTGAAGCAAATCATTTCATCCGTTCATTTTCCTTTTGCTTGCCTCCTCTCGGTAGCAGATTAGGCCAAGTACATCTCACTTTGTACCAGTAATTCATTTCCTTTCAGGGCTAATCAATATCATGATTACAATTATTTCTCCCTGAATATAAATGAACGCTATATCAACTATATGCTTTAAGCAACCAGAATACATGATACATTTAATCATAAAGGTTAGTAAATGATGATTAGTAATACTGCCCAAAATGGTTGAATTTTTTAAAAGGTAACTTCCTAAAGTTTTTGTTCTATTTACATTTTGATTTAGGGAGCAGACTTATACATAGCACAAGGTACACATAAATAATGATTTGAGTTTTAATTTTATTTGAAATATTTAGGAGAAAAGATTTTCAAAGATTTTCTCTAATCTGTCTTTACACTGTTTTGATGATCAATGACCGTGACAACACTGGAGGGATTCAGAAAGTGATTAGGGAGACAAACTATTTCCTTTAGTATTTGCTGAAAACTCAATCACTCTCAGCAAAGCTAGAAACACAGCTCTCAGCACCAGAGTGTCTGGCGGGACCCAAGGTCACCCTGTAACAGGAAGGACGGGCTTTCTGGCAATTTTAACACAATCTGACTCTCCAAGCCTTAAGACAAGGGGAAAGAAGGTGAAAGGAGAATGGTGCAAAAAAGAAATTAGGGTACACGTGAACGGCAGCTTTTTTTCTGTAAGGGCTCTGTTTTGTAAGGGTGAACTCTTGAAGAGCTCTTCACATCTTAGAGCTCTCTTCCAGACCACTGACTTTGTACATGCCCCTTTATGTCTTATAATGCAGTGTCCCCAAGCCCCAGTCTGCAGCCTATTAAAAAGGTGACCACACAGCAGGAGGTGGGTGTCCAGGGAGGGAAGCTCTGCCTGTGTTTACAGCAGCTGCTCCCTTAAGGTTCTCACAGGAGCGCGAACCCTAATATGAACTGCACACTCAAGAGATCTAGGTTGTGTGTTCTTCTGCATTGCCCCAAAGGCCCGCCCCGGTCAATGGAAAAAACTGTATTCCAGAAACAGATGCAGGTGCCAAAAGGTTAGAAAGCACTGTTAAATGGATGTTCCTCAATCAGTACTTTCATAAGTTAAGGAGTTATCATCCTCTATAGTTTTAGTCTCCTCCTAAAATTGAAATATCAACTCTGCTTAAATTTCCACTTTAAATAAGATTACTCACCCTTGAAACAAGAAGATATTATGAAAAAATACTGAACACAAAAAGTGCATACAGGTACACATGCACAAATATAAAATCCCAGTGATGAGCCTTTCTTGTGAAATGGTAAGTAATAAGGTAGTTGTTTTATAACACCATGACTATACTAAACATCACTGAAAGAGTCGCTTGAAAAATGACTGATTTTATGTTATGTGAATTTTACCTAATTTAAAAAAGTAAAACCAAATCCAGTTAAAAGTCACAGTATATTTTCAGCTATGCTTGTCCTTTGTGGTTTGGTAAAGTGCATCATTTGGAAAATGCCACTAAGTCCAGTCATTTCAATACTTCTCCGTGCTGATTTGGTTCTTAAATTAATGACTTCTGTGCAATAGTGGTATGTGCCACAAGCCACCATTAGGTCAGGCTTGCTTTTCAGCTGAGGCAACAACAGGCAGTCGATTGCAGTAGAAAAAAGGCTTCTCTCTTTTTAATACTAAGAAACAAGAGTGAACGGTTTATTGTCTTTTAATCAATAGTTCCCAGAAGCACAATCCCACTATCTGTAAAATAACTTCTTCCAAAGAAACTAGGGGTTTTTTTCTAACATGTCTAAAGAAGTAGTCCATCAAATTCTTCAGCCTGCTGGAGGCAATATAAGATAATTTCACGATTATAAAATCACATTTTTTGCCTACAGTAGTCATGCTCTCCATTAAGAAATCACCAGCAGGACACTTGTCACAAAGCGTCCAGTGAGGACCCACTTTTGAAATCTTGGCATCATATTCATGGAATATGGGAAAATAGTGAGTCAGTGAAGGAAGCATGCCTCTATTTCTAGCCCGTTCTTGGTTTTAACCGCATTCGTCTTTCCTCTCTCCTTGAAGAACCACAAGGTATGAGGACAAGTAAGCAGAGGCATCACAAAGCTGAATACAGGCTGGTGACCTATTCCTACTCCTACTCAGTATATCCTCCGTAACATGATTCCCAGGAAATTAATTCGGTTGGCTCATGCAAAGATATATTTTATGCCAAATTTAGAAACACTGTGATATCCGTTTGAAATTTCAGATTTAACCACCTTAGGTTCCAGAAACTAATGAAATAAATAAATGAATAGTTTAAAGTACTTATCATGTGTCAGGTACTTGTCTGGGCATTTACAGATATTCATTTAATCCTCACCAATTAACACTACGATGTGGTGCTATTCTTTTTCTTTCTTTTTTTTTGGTACCGGGGAGCAAACCCAGGACCTTGCCTTTGCAAGGTCTTATCTTATTGCCATGTGATAGATGAGAAGCTGGCCCAAGGCCCCAAGGCAGGTACTTGACAGAACATGGTCTTAACCTGCGACAGTCAGACTATGGAGCACCCAATTCTAAACCCCACTAATGCTTTCTCTACACAAAAGCATCAGGCATAGTCATTATTGATCACCATGTGTCATGACCAGGTTATAAGCTGGTGCCCTTGGAAATTATGTCATTCCTCACCCTGTCCCTACCCCAATAAAGCGGTACAACAAAGCCAGCAGCAACACCTTTAACTTGCATGGTGCACTTGACCTCATTTGGTCTTTGCAACAACCCAACAGGCAAGGCTGGGCCACGAGGATAATCTCTATTTTACAATTAGACCCAGCAAAGTTAAAAGAATTCGTACAGGTTGCAGTGGGGAGCAGGGCTAGGCTCTGACCTCAGCCTGTGGATTTCTGTTCTTGAGCTCTTTCTTCCACTCATGATGCTATAAAACCTAGCAGAGCCCAGCAAACCTTACATGCAGGGCAGGGCAGAGCAGGCAGGGCAGAGCAGGCAGGGCAGGGCAGGGCAGGACAGGGTCCTGCCTGTTTCTCTTTGGAAATCAGTACTCTCCCAGCCTGGGAAGATGGTGCTCTCTGATGTGTCATCACACTGGTCTTTCCAGTCCAATTCCTCCGCATGATTCTTTATTGGATTTTGGTTTGGGAGAGAAATAAGAACCAAACAGGGCTGGGTGATAGCTGGACTTTGCTCTACACAAGTCAGGAGAGAAATGGGCTGGCAGGAAGAGCCAGGAGCCACATGTTGCCTCATATTCTACCTCTTCCATGGATCACCTAGACAGGTTCGGCGTGGCTACTGCTATCTCCTGGGGCTGGAACCAAAGCTAAAAACAGGATCTAGGATTCTGCAGGCACTGCCCCATTGACAAGGTCACTTAGCACACTGCTCAGTCCTTAGATGTGGCCTGTTTCACATGACTTTGAGGGGGCCGAGTCCATCCATAGAAGACGGCTGCTGGTCACTGACGAGAAAGCAAGGGGTGCTCCAGTACTGTCCTACAGAAACTCTCACTCAGAAGCCAATGCAAACAAACCTGGCTCTGGTACAGTACTAAGACTTTAACCACCAGTAAAACATGGGCATGTCACAGGCAAAGAAGGCCTGGGGGAGCTGGGGGCTGCCTGTTCCACCAGCATCTGGACTGACAAAGGGGGAAAGGGGGAGTGTGGGCTGGTGTTCAGGAGATAGGCGGTCAGGATGCACAAACACCAGAGGACAGACCTACCTCATGCTACCTCATAATGACCCCAGGGAGGAGACCACTGTCCGCAAACCAAGGAGAGGCCACAGGAATCCAACAGTGCTACCACTCTGGACTTGTACTTTCAGAATTCTGGGGGGTTCTCTGGTGTGAAACTGAAAGTGTAAATAAGGTTCAAACGGTGTAACTGATAATGTGAAATAGGAAGAAAAGGTCTAAAGGACCACTGTCTGGGATCCATGGGACTAGAACCATTAAAAAATTCTGTCACGCTTTAAATGTATAATCTTTAAAAAATAAAATCCTAATGTATTATATGTGTATTTCCTCCTCCACAATCAATAATATCTAATTTTTTTAAGCACTGGAAAATCTCCACCTCAGAAAAATATAAATAAATTAATCAATATATCAATCTATCAAAAATGTTTGTGAAATATCTATTAATACAGAAGCTCCTAAGCTGCACCTGGTGGTGCCTATAATCCCAGCACTCAGGAAGTCTAGGCAGGAGGATCACTCTGAGTTTGAGGCCAGCCTAAGCTATGCTAAGACCATAATGCGCACCCACACACACACTAAGTAGAAAGAAACCTCTTCCAACAGGAACAATTATTCCTCGATAATAATAGTTTAGATATCACCTCAATTTATTCTCGCATAATTCCTAAGAATTTATTATTGTTACTCCCACTCTATAAATGAGAACACTGAAACAGAGAGGTAAGAGACTTTCCTTCAGGTCACAGAGCTGCTAAGGAGGGCGAACAGGTCCTAAAGCCTTACAATAGGCTCTGTGCTTCTGCGTTCGCTGCTTCCCTAGACTGCATGCCCGGAGCAGGACTGCAATACCAAATGCTAAAGTTCAGAGTGGTCAGAGAGGCGTTTTTGGAGGAGGAAGTAGCTCATTTGGGCTTAAAAGGCCGTTTTTGGAGGAGGAAGTAGCTCATTTGGGCTTAAAAGGCGCAACACCATGGTCCAGAAATGGTTCAGAGATAGGTGCTACTGTGGGTCAGACTTCGCCTGAGAGTGCAAGAAGAGGAAGGAGAGCCACACAGTGTGGCTGGAAAGGGGAGGCTGGACCACAGAGGACCACATCTGAAGTTAAAGAAGGATCTGACTCAGGCGATGGGACCAAAGCCACAATGAGGAACTTCAAAGGAGCAGAAAACGCAGATGCAGTGGAGAAGCTGGTGCTGGAAGTGAATGAAGCACAGGGGCAGAAGGCACCAGAGGAGGAAGAGGTGGTCAGTGAGAAAGGACAAAGGTGATGCCAGCTAAGGACACTGAGTGGAACGCGGAGAGAGTCAGCAGTCACCCCAAGTCTCAGGACTCAGTAAATGCAGGACCCATTCTGGAGTCAGCAGAAAATGGTCCACTCAATGAGCAACCCAGGAGGGCAGCTGATCATGACCACGCCCTCCCCAACTCCTATCTTCCTCATGGGAGAAGCAACCCGTGAAACAGCGGTAAGGACAAGAGGCATGAGATGATGACCCTTCCTGTGAGCAGGGGTTAAAAACAACTTCTGGGCCGGGTGTGGTGGGGCACGCATGTAATCCCAGCACTCGGGAGGCTGAGGCAGGAGGATCGCTGTGAGTTTGAGACCAGCCTGGGCTACACAGTGAGTTCCAGGTCAGTCTGAACTACATAGTGAGACCCTGTCTCAAAAAAACCAAAAAAACCTTCTGGGCCTCACGCTTCCCTACCACCTGGCACTTAGCAGGGGGTGGCTTTGAACCCTTATGCTGAAATATTAACCCCAATACCTCTGAGAATGTGACTGTGTTCCAAGTGAGGATCTTATAAGAAGCAATTAAGATGAAATGAGGCCTTTATGGCAGCCACAAGCCAGTGTGAATGGTGTCCTTAGAAGAGGCCATCAGGATGCACAAACACCAGAGGACAGACCTACCTCATAATGACCCCAGGGAGGAGACAGCTGTCCACAAACCAAGGAGAGGCCACAGGAATTCAACACTGCTACCACTCTGGACGTGTACTTTCAGAATTCTGGGGGGTTTCTGGTGTGAAAAACTGAAAGTGGCTGGGTGTGGTGGCGCACACCTGTAATCCCAGCACTCAGGAGGCTGAGGCAGGAGGATCACTGTGAGTTCGAGACCAGCCTGGGCTACAGAGTGAATTCCAGGTCAGTCTCAACTACATAGTGAGACCCTGTCTCAAAAAAAAGCTGAAAGTGTAAATAAGGTTCAAATGGTGTAACTGTAACTGATAATGTGAAATAGGAAGAAAAGGTCTAAAGGAGAAGGGGAAGTGACAAGGGTAGGGGAAAGGAAAAAATGAAATCAAAGTCTTTGTAAATAGGGAAGGCTGAAGAGGTGAAGGGAGGCAGGGGAATGGGGAAAATGTAAGAACTGAGATACGTCATGTAAAAATACGAGATCCCAATGATGAATGCAACTGCACTGTTTACCTTAAATGCACCAATAAACTTAATGGAAAAAAAAGAATTTGGGGGACTACCCTGTTGCTAAGGCCATGCAGCCTGTGGTACTCTTGTTACAGCAATCCTCACAAACTAACACGCTACACGTTCCCCACCCCTGTCAACCATCGCTGGAGAGAGAGTAAAATGCCACCAACCCTAGCTTTATCCAGAAATATTTTGTCTCCAAAGCCTTGGGAGGCCTCACCTGCGTGCACACCCCACGTTAGCTTAAGTACTCGCCACCATTTACGGGTGCGAATCATGGGGTAGCTTTGAATCTTTCCCTCACGCCATGGTAGCAGACCACAGGAGGGTTCTACTGTGAAGTGGTCAGTAGTGCTCCATTTTAAAACGAAGAACTGATGGGCTGGAGATTAAGTAACTCACACAGCAAGTAAATGACAAGTGTGGGATTCCCAGGCAGGCCCCGACCTGGGAGTGGTGAACTGGTGCTCAGAAGCCACCTCTAAAGCTAGGAACAGCAGGGCCCAGGGCAAACTCAGATGAAGCTGACAGCAAGCTGTCTTCCCAGGGAAGGGAGGCCCTGGTCTCTAGCTTATAAGGGAGGAGAATCAACCACAGTCCCTTCTTGGTGTCTTCGTTCTTTGCCTCCTATCTGAACTCCTGCTTCATTCTTAATTACTGCTTCATCAAAACCCTCCAACCCCAGGTGGCTTTCCACGCCTTAGTTAGAGGAATTCTTCTAAAACATCACTATCTAGTAAACCCCATACTCAGAACCTTCCAACCGCTTCCCATCTTCCCCAAAGGAGACCCACAAGGCCTGGCATGATCTGCCCTGGCTCCCCACTTGGCCTCCCTGCACTCATCTCCTGCCAGCTGCTCTCTGTCACATGTTTTCCAGGCTGCACTTTCTCCCCTGCTCTGCTCTCTGCTTTCCCACTTCCAAAGTCACCTTTACAGAAAGTCCATCCCTGGAAACCTACTGAAAATAGCACTCTCCTGCACTAGCCTCTTCACCCCCTACCCTCCTTACTGTTCTCCACAGCACTTGACCCCGACAATCACATCGTTTGTGCGCCCAGTCTGTCTCTCCCCACTGTGACACCAGCTCTGTGAGCCTTTTCTATTGGCGCGGCACTAACTCTGAAGTCTGGACCAGTGTCTGACACGTAACGAGCTCAAGGAAGCAGGGATGGACGGCTGGGTTTATGTGTGGATACTAGAAACTACAACCACCGAAAAATCCACACAGCAGAGACAGGAGATCAGCAGAAGGCGTCATTATGAGCGGCGTGAGACAGGTCACGAGAAGAGGAGGGGAAGGTAAGTGTACGATCTACAGGAAGGAAGGCTAAGATAGGGTCACTGTGCTTACAGAAAGAGCACCTGGGGATCCAAAGGCAGGCTGTGATGCCACTCAGGGAATAGCTACGCAAGATGGATCATGTGACCTTCAGACCTGGGAGCCAAGGATTTAGTTCAACGGCACCACCCCTGACCTGACTCAAAAGCACCAAGGTCCTGAATTTGATTCTTGGCACCAAAAAAAAAAAAAAAAAAATCAACTTGGGGGCTTAGCCTGCACACCTCAAAACAGCAGTAAATTTCCTATGTCTATACAAGAAAGAGCAAGCCAGGAAGGTCAAGAAAATGTCTAAATAAAATCACCTTAGGTTGCAATGTCAACTTTAAAGTTAAAAGCTGCATACTTACAGTTCTGGGTTCAAAGGTATACAGAGCTCTGTAGACTTTAACTTGCCCTAAAAGAGAAGGAAAAGCAACAAGTGATGAGTTTTATTACTTCTAAATTTGTTATATACAATAGCATCCTTTATATCCTTCAGGAGACCCTAATTAAAAGCCCATTAAGTACCTTTCCCACATAGGACATATTTTTAAAAAACATTTTTTAAATGAATGCAAGAATAAACGCACTTCTCTGAGGGATAACTTTGTTTCCTCCTAACAACAGGAGCTACATGATTATTTGTTTTGCCTTATGTAGAATCAGTCCTAACCCTAAGATTTAAAGTTAAAAAATAAAGGAGCTGGGTATGATGGCACATGTCTATAATTCCAGCAACTGCGAGGCTGAGGCAGGAGGGTCACCACAAGTTTGGGGCCAGCTTGGGATACACAGTGAGACCCTGTCTCAGAGGTGGGGGGAGGAAGAGAGAGAGATGGAAGGGGAGAGACAGAGGGAGAGAGATGGGAGGGAGGGAGGTAAAGGAGGAGGAACAAAGGAAGGAAGGAAGGCAGGCAGGAAGGCAAATCCACATGTTACACATCTACAATCCAGCACTAGAGAGGCGAGGGAAAAGGATCGCACATTTGAGGCCAGCCTGGGCTAACCAGCGAGTTCAAGGCTGACCTGAACTACATAGCAAGATCTTGTCTCAAAAAATAAATATATAAACAAACAAATAAATACACATGCACAGACACACAGCTATATAAAGAGGTTAGCAGGGCTGGGATTTAGCTCAGTGATGCTGCCAAGGCACAGTACCACGGAGTAAATAAAACAACTTGCGGAAATCTGTGATCCCATTAAGGGCCCAAGGAGAAGATGTGCACTAACGAAGCAAAGATGACCACATGAGTGTCCTCCTCACACTGCCGAACAACGCCTCCCTTCATCCACCCATCTTCAGCATTTCCATAACACTGCCTCAAATCCCTGAAACTGCGGGCCAGCATCCTCTGAGGGCAAGACCCCACCTGTTCAACTTCCTAGCCCTACAGGGTACAGCATAGACTTAAGTTTCTTAAATGAACGTTAAGTATAAACTCAAACAGTGTGAGATCTACAGAGACCTAAAAGGAAAAAGGATGGGTCGTTCACAAAATAAAAAGATTTAGAAAGCATATTAAAATAGGACTATCTATTCCCTTGAGTTGTTTTTCTGAGGTATTTGGTGATAGTGAAAAAAAGCTGACTTGCTCAGAAAGGCAGGTTAAAACACTGATATGCCACGTACATCCTGTCTACAGTAACCACACTCTCTCTCTCTCTTGAATGTCAGCACCACTTATGGGAGCCCGTCACATTCTACTTTACATAATTGTTTGAGTTCTTTGCATTGAGCACGTAGGGCTTTCATAATCCATGAAAATAGTAGCAACCATTTCCTGTGGGCCAGAGAGGAGGAATCTTTCCCTTTCCTCTGCCACCTTAATACGAAAGCAGCTCACATCCTCTGTGACTTACTGTGTCCACCAGACAACTCCTTCTGCAGTCTGGATTCTCATCTCGCACCTCTCCTATTGGATTAAGGGAAGGTTCACAGGAAGAAGCAAAAGTGAAAACATTTTTTTTCTTTGTCTGCATTACTTTTGTTTTACCCCTATCCACACACCATCTGGAGAAAGGAAACACCAAATGGAAGGAAGAGCTGCCAGGAGAAATATTTTCTGCTGACCTCATTGTCCAAGAGGGGAGATTAGTTATCTCGATTACTTCCAACTTTCCACAGGGAAGTCACACAAGGTAACGACAGACTCTTGTTCCCTGGAGTGAGTGGGAATATGGTGGGATATGGGATATGCGGCTGATTTTGGAACCAAGACCTAATGTCAACTTAATAGGCTGCAGTAAAATTCAGTAAAAATTAAAGCAACTGAAAATAAGTATGTGGTATATGACTAAACAGTCTTACTTAAAGTGTTCATAACTGAAAGGAAGTGGACGGCTTATTTGCATTTTGATTTATACTAACACTGAGTAGCAGGCAACTCCTCTGGAGATTATACAGAGGAACCTCGTAGAAAACTCACATACACAGTCCTATTTGTTGCCTAATATTGAGATATTAACTTCACAGATCTCTTTAAATATATATATATTATAAAAGTTCCGAGCTTTAATTTATTCTATGCTCTGAGTTGGCTAGAAGTGAAAAAAATAGAACCAGTCAGAAATAGGAAATGCATAGAAAAACATGACTTTCATGATTACAGTTTAACAATCCCATACATTTTCTCTCAAAAGGACAATTAGGCTACTAACTCTCAAATAATTCTTGTATCATACTTAATTAACTCTGAGCAACTTTCCATAGGTATAGAAGTTTACAGAAAGTACCAAGGAGAAGTTAGGGTACTCTCTGATTCTATATTGTTATCCTTGCAGACATCTAAAAACCACAATACATTCACCAGAAACGAACAGTAAACCAGGCGTCGTGGCCCATGCCAGCAATCCCAGCACTTGCAAAACTTAGACAAGAAGATTGTTACAAGTTCAAGGCCAGCCTGGGATACATAGTGAGTTCAATGACAGCCTGAGCTATGCAGGGAGACCCTGTCTCAAAAACAACAAAACAAACAAAAAGAAACAAGTAGTAGATGTTTCAATTTTCTTTTGTTGTTTTGTTTCATCACTTTGGTTTTGTTTTTTGAAACTGGGTCTCCTTGTGTGGTTCAGGTTGGCCTTGCACTCACTATGTAACTCAGGCTAGACTCAAACTTGCAGAGATCCTCTTGTCCCACCCTCCTAGGTCCTGGGATTACAGGCATGTGCTGCCATGGCCAGCCTCAAATTTATTTACAGAAGGTAAGTTCACAGACAAGAAATGAGTTGTGCTGTTGTACATGGAAGGAAAGAGGTTGAGTTAGATGTCTTTCAGGCTCTCTCTGCTTGACCAAGTCTGGTTACATATAACAAAGACAGAAAGAAAGGGGCTGTGTGCAAACCTTGGGAATGATCTGAAATCACCATTCACGGGAATAAAGACTGGAAGGAGGAAAGACTGGAAGGAGGTCCAACCCTCTGTCTGACACTTTAGGCAAATGCTGCAAGAACCAGCATCATGTTCATAGTGCAGCTAGAAAAGGACTTCAGCCAACAAAGCAAGACAAGCAGAGGCCCACGACAGTAGGAGCACCAGCAGGTACCCAATACTGCACATTCTGCCCTTTCCTTTTCTTGTCAAGTCCACCCGGCCCCCTCCACAGAAAGGGGGCAAGTCCACCAGTCACCAGCTGGACACTGTATTTTCCTCCCCGACTTCCATATGTGAAACCTCATCCATGGCAGGAGAAGCAGGGCAAAATGAAGGAAGGAGTCCAGGATAGGGTCTTCTACAAGCAAAGAACAAAGAAATTTCTTCCACTGGGTACATGTCAGTGCAGCTCCAAAGCCCTGAAACAGTACTTAGCTTACAAACTCAACACGGAATTTCTAATCTGTTTTATTCTGGGTTGGTAAAGGAGTGGAGGAAAAGTTTCTAAAGAGAACCACCAAGGCAGTACAAAGGGGATTGCTCACTATAAGGGAGAAAGCTACAAGGAAAAAGACCAAAGCATTGTGGGTTCAAGTCCAGCAGGACAAACTACTGCCTTAGCAAGACCCTGTCTTAAAAATAAAAATGAGCTCAGCGCAAAGGTCCTGGTTTCAATCTCCAGCACCAAAAACAAAAACAGCCAGGTATTTAACTCAGTGGCACTGTGCCTTATCTGGCAAGTGCAAGGTCCTCAGTTCAATCCCTGGTACCAAAAAATAAAAACAATAACAAAGCTAAGAAGAAGAATGACCACAGGGCTAGGATTTAGCTCAGTGGTTCTGCCACCTGCCTTGCAAGCACAAGGACCCAAGTTCAATCCCTGGTACCAAAAAATAAAAACAATAACAAAGCTAAGAAGAAGAATGACCACAGGGCTAGGATTTAGCTCAGTGGTTCTGCCACCTGCCTTGCAAGCACAAGGACCCAAGTTCAATCCCTGGTGCAAAAAAAAAAAAAGAGGAATGACCATCCAAAATATCAGATTGCAGTTATGTGTATTAGATTGACTATTTCACTGAACTTGAGAATGTCAGGAGACATAAGACATTTGAGAGAGGTTTTATTGAAATGGGCTATGAGGATTACTTACTATACATTAGTATATGCTAACATAAGGGCTAAAATTAAAACTATCAACAATGGAAAAAATATTAACAATGGGATAAATTACATTACATCCAGATAAGGGAATATTATTAGCATTAAAAAGAAATAGATTAAAAAGCCATTAAAAGATGGGGACTTCAATGCATACTACTAATCTGAAAGATTACATACTATATGATTCCAGCCATATGACATTCTAAAAAGGCAAAACTATGGAAACAGTAAGCAACATCAGTGGTTGCCAGGGGCTGGTGGGGAGAAAAGGGTAGATAAGTAAGTGAATGCAGGGACTTTCTGGGCAGTGAAACCACTCTACATGATCCTGTAATGGTGGACAGTGTTTGTCAAACCCATAGGATGCACGAGAGTGGACACTAATGTACACTATGGACTTCAGGCGATAACTGTACATCCAGTTTACTGACTGTAACAAATGTATTATTCTGACAGGAGAAATTCATAAAAGGGGAGCTGGCTGTCATATGTAGGGGACAGAATATACGGGAAATCTTTGGACCAATCTCTGAGCTCAATTTTACTGTTAACTTAAAATTGCTCTTTTAAAAAAAGTCTGAACTTAGCATGTTTTACATTTTGAACAGGTATGGCGGGCATATCTGTAATCCCAGCACTCTGGGAAGCTGAGGCAAGGGGTCCACAAATTCTAGCCTCGCCTGGCAACTGCGGAAGACTCTGTCTTCAAATAAAAAGTAAATAAAGACTGGAGATGTGGATCAGTGCAAAGACCCTGGCTTCAATCCTCAATTTCCCCCAAAAAAGGTACATATGGCGCATTTATGATCTGGGATTTCCAGATTAGGGGTATTCAACCAGTAAAGTGTATGCAAATATTCAAAAAAATCTAAAAAACTCTGAAAGCGAAAACATGTCCAGTACCAGGCACTTCAGACAAGAGATATTCAAATAGTTATTAAAAAAATACAAATAATGCTAAATGTTGATAAAGATACAGAAGTACTCGAATTCTTAGACTGCTAGTAGGAATGTGAAGGAGCAGATCAGCCACTATAAAAACTGTTGAGCAGTATCATTAATTGCTTTGTCACAAGCCTAAACATATCTTTGAGATCTTAAATTGTCTTTTGTGGAAAAGAACATAACGAGAAGACTCTTGCCAGCACCGTTTGCAGGACTAAAATACTGCATACAAAACTATGTCCTTATTCCAGGAGTACACTGTCTCCACATTTTAAAAATGCAGGTCACAGGCAGGCAAGGCACACACCTGTAATCCCAGCTACATGGGTGGCTAAGGCAGGAGGATCCCAAGTTTAAAGCCAACTTAACAAGACTGTCTCAAAAATGTTTTTAAAACGTCTGAAAATGTAGCTCAGTGGTAGAGCACTTGCCCAGTATGCAAGCCCCTGAGTTCAATCCCCTTGAATGCAAAAAAATTTAAAAAGTAGGTCATGACCTACTTGTGAAACTAATTTAGTGGCTGTAAAAATAAATAAATAATTGGACAGAAAATATCAGAGTGCACTATATTTAGAATTATGGTTCTATGCAATATTTATTGCACTGGAAATGGAAAATAGATATTGATTTAGAAACTTATCAAATATACATTTTAGCATACTATGTGTGGATAACTATTAAAACTTAGTATGTGGCAAAGCTAAACATCATTTTCACAGAATGAATTACTGGGAAACGAGTAAGTCTGAAACTATTAAAAATTGAATACAAATACGATCTTTTTAAAAATGCAAGCATACTCATTTTTAAAACTTAATATGAAAGGGTAAGGGCAATAATGCCTTGGTGCTATCACGGTGTGTGTGCCTGATGTGACTCTTGCGAAACTAAACATCTCTCTCGAAAGTGAGTCTTTTCTGCATGAGCTCTGCCTGCATAGTTACTGACTATGGCATGTGGCACGCAGCCAGCATGTTAGTAAACTTTCCTTCCTGTGTCACAGAAACTGACCGAGGTCAAAATGTACCTCTTCTTCATGTCCTGGGCCTAAGATGTGCTGAATAGTGACAATACAACTTCAGACAGCAATACCTCACAGATGCAATGGTCTCCCCAAAATTATTCACAACTATGCTACCTCAACATTAATTCTCAATTTATAATTTTTGCTCATTTATATGATTTTTGAACTTAAAATTCATAGCTTCACAATCAATTATTACAATTGCTTACTCTCCTAATATTAAATATACATTTATGCTTTCAAGTGACTAAAAGAATTTCAAGAAATGAAGCACAAAATATAAGTCACAGCATATAAAAAGCATCTTTGGAAGAAGTTATCTTTAGAGTACTTACTTTAAGAGCACTTTTTCAAAACGGGATGAATGGTGTGCTTTGTTTGTATTACTGTTCCCAGTGCTAAGATTAGACATGTGGGTCACCTATGCTATCTATAATCCCTGCTCAAGCACAAGGCCTGATGTGTCAAATGTGACACTGAGATGGGTAATTCCTTCATCTGTCCAGTCAGCCAAAGCTGAATGGCAGATTCTGAAAGACATATAAAAGGCCACGGTAAACTTTCACGTGCCCCTATGAGCACGCACGCTTGTGTGTGTGCGTGCGTGCACGTGTGTGTGCATGTGTGTTTATCTACTAGGTCATTAAGTAAAATGTGTATGTCATTGGTGGTCAAGGTCATAAAAAGTTGGAAAGCTACTCCAGACATCCGACCAAATTAGGGATTTGCTATAATACTCTAAAAAATAGGCAATATTTCCTCTATTTTATGAATATCAAAATTTAGCCAGTATATAACAAATAGTAGTCTTTGGTCTTCTCCAAAAGCCAATCTTAAGAGCTCTCAAAAATAGAAGAGAATTACTTGATCAACAGAAAATATCAATATACTATATAATTTTTCTCATATTTGTCCAAGAGAATGAAGGAAGTATTAATCTTAATTTATACCCTATGGTACGAAAAAGAAAGTGTCACCACCTTAGAATATGCTCAAGGTCAATGAAATACTAATGTGATTTTTCTACTAGGCATATTTAACCTATTACACACGCATGAGGAAACAGGATGTTTTCTGTTCAGAACCGAATCAGAGGGCACCTATGGGATGGTACAGAGAGTCAAGGTCATCCTCTGACTCCTAGGGAGAAAGCAAACAGCTGTGCTCCTCAGGGCCTCTGGCCGGCCTCCCAGGGGGCCTTCTGGATTCCAGTGCCACAAGCAAGGTGATTAGTTCACAACAGGCTCCTTGGCTCAAATTTCCCTGTGCTATTCCACAAAAGCCCACTGCTCTTTAATAAAGAGAGGAGAGGCTATAATCCTTGGGAAGAAAAAAAATCACAGTGTGATTTGGAACACAGCAATGCCCAAAACTCCTGGATGTAATGAATAAGTTCCTGTCCACATATTTATATTCTTCAATTAATTAAAGCAAATTCAGTCAATTCTATTTGTGTATCTAATAGAAAAGACTACGAACATGAAATTCTTCTAGCTCCTATTTCAATACCATCTCTTCCCTACCTCTTCCCCTAGCCAATCTAAAAAAACGGAAAAAAAAGAAATCCCTAAAGAATTTCAAACGTGTTGGTTTCAGCTGCAGGAATGGCAGACTCCTTAAAGACAGTGGCCAGTGTGTTTTCTGACAAGAGGGTTCTGTTTATTAACAGTGTGCCTTTCTAATCCATTTTTTATTTTGCTCATACTTTGCAGTGCCTTTCAGCAAACTTAGCTACTTTTTCATCTTGAGGGACCATATCTTCTGGTTATTTATTTATTTATTTTTTTTTTTACTTTTGCTCCACTGTATAACAGAAAAGCCCCAAAGAGCAGGGCTAAAAATGTCAATGACAAGCTCTTTTTCAACTAAAACTTAGAAAAACAGAGCAATAACTTCTACGGACTCTTCACCCTTAGAAGAACTGCTTCCACGTCAGTTTGAGAAGACCTTGGGGAAGAAGAGTAGAAAACTATTCCAGTCTTTGGAATTAAGAAAATACTACACTGATCATGCCATCTGCTACTAAGGGAAGACAGAGCTGACCCACAGCTGTGATATTTGCTTTGCTATGATCCACAAGCTAGGAAAGGCCTTACAGAGTCAGTTGTGGGGAAAACAAAAAGGACAAACTATTTCAGGATGCATGAAAATGAGTTGAAATTCCAGCTGCAGTACTGCTGAATAAAGTTCTATGTGAACAGAGCTGTTCGTACGCATACTGTGTGGCTGCTTTCACATTATGATACACAACAGCAGAGTCGAGTAGGCACAGAAGAGACTGCATGTTCACAATGCATAAAATATTTACAAAAAGTCTGCCAGCCTCATCTGATGCCCCCTCCCCTTTCCTGTACATAACAAGTCAGACAGGAGCAGACAGGAGGAGCTGAGCTGCAGCTCCAAATGTGGCTGGGGCTGGGCCTCTTCCCATTAGAAATGACTGACTGAGCAAACGACTGTATACCAAGATCAGAAACAGGAAATTCCCTAACATTAATGTCTTTCATAGAAAGCTAAATCACCCATCTTGGCTCACATCTATGACACTTACACCAAAGGCCAGACAATACGCCAAGCATTAACTTGCAGTAGTTTATTTAATTCCTCAAAGCAACCCTGTGACGTAAATACTTTACTAACCCTATTTTACAACCAAGGAAACTGAGGTTAGTGAGGTGTCACTAGTCCAGGTCACAGGGCTAGGGGGAGCAATGAAGAGACCTCGCCTGTGGCTTTGGGTTGACCAGGCTTAGAGTGGACCTGCTCACTTAGGCCTCAGGTCTGTGTCTCCAGAACCTGCAGAACCCATGCTCTGTACACCCTACCCCTGGTAGAGATCTGAGCTTCTAATGCTGGCACTCAGACTAAACATGTTAACATATGTAAAATATCAGGCACTTCCGAATATGCTGCAGCACGTGCCCATAAATATTAGCTATTATTAATTACCATGCATCACTCCTCGGCCTTCTGGCTAAAAGCAAGTGTAGTATTAATTACTGTGCATCGTTAAAGTATTTGGGCTTATTTCTTGTGGTTTTGTCCCCAGCAGAACAGTATTATCAAGATCATAGTCCTATATATTTGGAAATTTATCATTTATAATATCCCACCAGAGACATCTTAATGTATTTTTTAAGCAAATAATACAGTATATAGCACTGTCCCTTAATGACTTGACTCTTCAAGAACTAAGTGTGTTTAAATTTGTCATTTTTTAAACCAATGATCATGAATTCAGGGGAAAAAAAACCAGAAATGCATGAACATGTAAATTTACACATACGCTGAAATAAAGGTTACATAATAATACTTTTTTACATTTTTATCATGTTCTTTAAAAATTCACTTTAGGGGGCGTGGATTTAGCTCAGTGGTTCCGCCACCTGCCTCACAAGCACAAGAACCCGAGTTCAATCCGTGGTACCAAAAAAAAAAAAAAATTCACTTTAGGGAAATATGTTTTGCTATATTATATCAAAAGGCTGGTGATAGGGTACATAAAATCAGGTATATAAAACAAAAGAGAAACTGCAAAAAAATCAACATGAAAACTTATCTCTAGATGGTAGAACTATGAGTCATATTTATCATCTTCCTTCTCTAAATTGTCTATAATTCACAGGAATTCCACACACAAACAAGAAAGTGGTTTTAATGCCCTACTCTTTTAATCGCTACTGAAGAACTTAAAATTTTCCCATTTTACTCATCAGCAGTACATTTAATGTAAGTCTTCCCCAGTTCTCCTTTTCTCCTTGACATCACCATGAAAAACATTGGTGAGATCAGCAATGGCAGTGCCAAAAACACTCCTAAAACTGAGAATCCAGGCTATACACAAGCGAACACAGGGAGGCGGCTCTCGGGGCAAGTGCAGGCTGTGACATCTGGAGAAGAAACAGCAGGCCCCTGTGCAAAGGGGACAGGAGAGGTCGGCCCAGTCAGGAAATACAGGGTACACTGGGAACCCAGGAATGCTCTTGGTGCTGTGCGCCTCCAGACTGGAGCAAGAAGCAAGTCACCCCCCACACACACTACCCTAGGTTTCCCAAACTTTTTTTAAAACTTTTTTCTATTTGCTCTTTTGATATTATTTCCAGGGGCTGAGCATAATACATAAATTCCATATAATTAGAGAAAATGAGCATAATCCCTTTTTTCTCTCCTGAAAGAACAGTAACTAAAAAGTATGCCTGTCTAAATTTTACATAGTACTTTCTCAAACTCAGCTGAGACCCACAAGAAAAAATACAATTCACATCAGGACCCAGAAAGACCCCACCACCCACGAGAGAGAGAGAGAGAGAGAGAGAGAGAGAGAGAGAGAGGTGTAAAACTAAAGAAGGGATCTTTTTCTTCCTCTTCTCTTTTCTCCTCCACACCTCCCTTATTCTCTTTACCCCCACACACTTTCTGAATATGACTTATGACTAATTACACTGACTTCATATCCTACTCTGGGTTACCATTCACCATCTGAAAAAAACACCAGAGCAGAGCATTTGATATAGGGATGTGCATCACCAGTGCTCATAAAATAAATGAAAAAATTCAGATTTCGATATTTGATATTATTAGCAATAATGAAATGCTCTTGGAATATATAAGCCACTGAATCACTCAGCTACGTCACCAGACTCTTTTTTAAAATTTCTTATTTTAAGCCGGGCATGGGGCAGCACATCCCTATAATCCCAGTACTTGGGAGGCTGAGGCAGGAGGATTGCTGTGAGTTCAAAACCAGCCTGGGGGCTCCATAGTGAGTTCCAGGTCAGTCTCAACTACATAGTGAGACCCTGCCTCAAAAAACCAAAAAAAAAAAAAAATTTCTTATTTTGATACAGGCTCTCACTAAGTCACTAAATTGCTGAGGCTGGGATGGAACCTGAGATCCTCCTGCCTCAGCCTTCCACAGTGCCGGGACTACAGGCAGGTATGCAACACCCATGCCCAGATAGTGTTCAAGTTTTCTTATGCAACACAGGCAAGAGACTCAACCAAAGTCCATATTTTAAATGACAACAAAACCAAAAAGAGGAACATGGATTCGGAGGATGTCACATTAAGACACAGCCTTTAAAGTGGACATTGTTTCACTGTTGTATTTTTTCTCAAGTCGTAACAGCACTACTTCCAAGGTTTACACCGTGTTCCTAAGAACCATGTTCCTACTGTAAGTGTGGAGGACATGGCTGCCAGGAGGCCTCGGAATGTCACACACGATATCTCCCTGCTATTCCATTACAGGGCCAGACCTGGCATCCACCTCTGCTCAGCCCAGCAGCGGATGCCCAAATGGTCACTTTCTGTCCTATGCTGACCAGGTCCTGGAAGTTCAGACAATTTCAGCAAGGAGGGGCTCGGCAGGCTTCAGGAGGGCCAGGAAAGACCCAAAGAGCCCAAGTGATTCCCACAAAGGCCAAAGAGACTTCTGACAAAGCATCAAGTTAGTTCCCAGACCAGCTCAGACAGGAAGAAAGAAGAGGTGCCCGTGAGAAGAGAGTGTTCAGGGTGTCTCCAGAGAATAGGGCCAGATAGGTGAAAATCTGCAGTTTTCTGAGGTGGTAACTAAAACAGGTACATCACCACTCTCTGGAATTCACCAGCTGCAGTCTACCATCAGGGTAGAAGTCCACCCTTTTCTCAAGGCCTGGGGGTGGGGAAGGGCTGGCAACACTCTTGAGGGTCATAAAACCCCCTTCCTCTAGACTTTGCGCCTAGGCTGCTTTTTAGCAATTCCTGTTCCCTGGAGGATCTCAGAAGACCACTCCGTATTTACGAAGTGGGAGCCCAGGTGGGAGGGGAGGGGATGGAGAAGGTGGAATCCGCCCTTAAACCTCAGGAATGGCCGGCTTCCTACCCACACCCAACAGAGCCACTGTGACGGGACAGTAACCTCTGTGCTCACAAGGACAAAGGACAGTCAGCACGCCCTGGGGCACGGCTTGCCCACCAGAGTGCGGTGGTTATCTGAACTGCAGGCCTCCAGGATCATGGCAGGAATTCCCTTCCTCCTCTGCTCACTGTCCACACGTGGTAGTAACCCGCCATCTCCTGACATCTGTCCTACAAACTGCACTTCTTTACCTTTGGTTTTAAAGATATTATTGGAAAATTAACATTCAAGGGCACTATAGAAGTTTTAAATTATGAACAGAATTATTCTCGAATTCTAAAGCCTTAGCAATGAAACTTATCCTTTCCAGTATAACTCTATCCTTAAAACTGCCACTATAAACCAGACATGGCAGCACATGCTTATAACCCCAGCACTCAGAAGGATGAGTCAGGAGGATCACCACGAATTCGAGGCCAGCCTGGGCTATATAGTGAGTTCAAGCCCAGTTTGACCTATACAGCAAGACCCTGTCTCAAAAATAAAAAGCCAAAACAAAACAAAAAAAAAGAACCGCTGTAGCACTTTTGTAATCAAAGTGCATTCAAAGTGAAACAAGAGAATCTCAAATTCAAACCCAGCCTACACAATTTAGGGACTCAGTGAGACCCAGTATGGGGATGAAGATAGCTCAGTTCGATGGTCTGGTTTAATCCCAAGTACTGAGGGTGGGGAAAGAAGCCATCATTCAGAATCCCTAGAAATACTGAAATGTTGTTTTCTTGAGTGGGGGAGTTTTCTTGAGTGGGGGAGCTTTTGGCTTCTTATGTGGAAACAACACCATCAGCAGGGCAATAGGTGGACAGAAAATCATTCCTGTAAGGGAGAATTTTTCTTGTTTTCAGAGAAGCACTGAAAACACACTTCTTTGGAGTCAAATGTGAAAATCTGACAAAGCAAGATCTGAATTTGAATTCATAGCTTAGATCTCTCCCCTCCAAAAGAGAAAACAAATGGGAGTTCACAGGAAAAGAGAATTCCGAATGATATTCTGCAGGGTTCCCTTCTTAAAAACCCTCTGCAGATGTATTCCTAGACTAGGGCCTACAGAGCCGCTGTTAACTGAATGAACGATCCACTTGACATGTTCTGAACACGCTCCCCTCACGGTCTGAGTGGCCACGCATGAATCACAGCACTCTGCCGCGGTCTCACAGGACCCTGTGCGTGGGCGCCAGACATATTCCCTCTCTCCAGTCAGCTGTGAAAACACTGCTCGGTGAAATCAGATGGGGCCTAATTATTAACAGATTGTGCCCTCCTCTCTGTCTGTCATGGAAACCCGGACTTCCATCAAACCTGTCAAGGAAGTCTCTGCAGTGTTTTACTCCTCCATACGCTTGTGTGTGCAGGGCACTAAACACTGGGAGTAGCTGGGAGATGGGTATGGAATAAGCAAAAATTTCCCTGGCATCTATGAGAAGCAGCAAGATGAAATTATTTAGAAATGTGAGGAATAATGTGAAGGCCAGTCTAAGACAATGAAGTAGATTTAAAAGGAGATGTGTAATAAAATGAAGAAACGGAGGCCCACAATGGCCTGGTGACTTAGCGAGTTAATTTAAAAATCAGGGTCAGGGGGCCTAGGATTTACCTCAGTGCCACCATGCCTGTCTGGTAAGCACAAGGTCCTGAGTTTGATTCTCAGTACAAAAAAAAAAAAAAAAATGGGATCAGAACCGATCCCAAGGCTCATGCTTATTTTCCATTACTATAATCACCTCCTCCTCCAGTGCACAGCTCAGGCCTATGGTTAGCAAGTCCATTCATTTAAACAGGAAATTCCCTGAATAAATAATAAATAAATAAAATAAATAGGGAATTCCCTCTCTGAGTCTGGCTTTTCACTTATATTTTAATATAAGTGGCAATTACTGCACAATCTATCGATCACTCATTTAACACTGATGGTGAATTTGTTCATCAGATGACAAACAGTAAATCTGTTCTCAGGGCCCTATAGAACTGAGAGGAAAGGAAACCAAGTTCCAATTAATGTGCATGAGGAAAACAGATCATCCTGAGCAAAGTAACATTGTAACACTCTGTGGGCTGTGGCCCTAACATCTGGAGGTGACATCACCAAACAGTAACTGGCCATGCCCTCATACCTGCAGTGGGAGAGGAGTGCCTACAGAGAACTACCAGAACAGAAAGTGACGCAGACCAACTGGACGCCAGCAAACCAGAAAGGCACGGGTGCTGCTGGCCAAAGGTCCCACCCTTCTGGCCATGTTTCTAAGAAGTGAGACAGAGGCAAGTGACAAGGGTCAAGGAGAGATGGAACATGGCTGGGGATTTAGCTCAGTGGTTCCACCACCTGCCTTGCAAACACAAGGTCCTGAGTTCGATGAGAGAGAGACAGAGAACAATGGGTATCCAGGTACCAGCAACCAGGAAGTGCCAGCTTAGGTGTCAAGACATC
Source organism: Fukomys damarensis (assembly GCF_012274545.1). Taxonomy (NCBI): domain Eukaryota; kingdom Metazoa; phylum Chordata; class Mammalia; order Rodentia; family Bathyergidae; genus Fukomys; species Fukomys damarensis. Next base: position 22,906,246 of record NW_022900943.1, on the reverse strand, counting down.
AGTGACCGGTCACAAGCCAAAATCAGGAAACGGGAAGGAGCTGGTTGTAGAGAACAGAGTTCCTAACAAGCCGGTATCAAGGCCTAGGAACTCAAGGTCCACAAAGAGACCAGCTGAGCCTCAATATTTCAGCACAGGGCTGGTCCTCCAGAGTGAGAAAGGTTAGGCAAGAACCAGAAGCCCTATCAGATGGAAGGGCCTCCCTGGAAGCAGAAGTGAGCAGTTACCACAGGCAGCAACTCCCACTTCATGTTTCAGCTTAACGGAAGTCCAGGTTCTAATGGGCAACTACTCGGGGATATCTGTTAGAACCTAAATGCAGAGGAATAGGAGAGGATTTATGATTTCTGTTGTAATGCTTCAAAGCCAGGATCCCTGCCGGGGAATATCTTCAGTGTCAGTGTTCCCAGGGCTACAGTCAGACAAAGCTGTATGGACTCATCAAAACAACAGGCCCCGTCTCTAAAAACAGTTAAACCTTATATCTAGCCAGAAAATCCTGCACACTCAGTAGATAATCACCAGAGATGGTCAGAAGAACCTAGTTTTCAAGCAAAACAAGACGAGACCCTGAGATATTCCAAATTTCTTGTAGTCAGAGGTACCTGCCAACTGCACTGGAAGACGAGCGGGGCTGTTCCAAGCTGGCCGCTCTGACCCACACTCAAGAGACCTGGGGCTTGGCAGCATCTTCCCTTTCACTACCCTACAGGTCTGGTCTGAAGCTTCCTACAAGACACACGGCCATCCCAGCATAACCGGACCCTTCTTCCCATCCTTATTTACACAAGCTTTGTTTCCATATTCTCCCTCCCTCCCGTCCCCTCCCCCACTTCTCTCTCTTTCTTGTACCTTCTTGTCTTACAGGAGTCACTTGGTTTAAGTCCTTGACAGGAACAGGGAAATTTGAAATGAAAACCATGAATTCTCAGAATCAGGCACAATCCCTAGTATAGAGGGATAACAAAAAACAAACAAACAAACAAACAAACAAAAAGACCTCTCTAGGGTTCTTTGGGATGCTGTAAGATGCCTGACTTGGTCTCTCCAGCATGAAGATGGAGTTATTACAAGGAGTTACTGTAAGGTCTTCTTTAATTTGAATTCAATGTGCCCGTAAGCTCCCTAGAAAACAGAAGTTTTAGCAGAAAAGATCTATAATTAAGTGCACTCTTGGCTCAAAAATATAAAACCAAAGTAGCTTCTTAAATTCTAAGAGATGCTAGCTTTACAATTCCATGAAAATCAAAATACAAAAAATTTGAAAACTCTGCCCCATGAGTTAAAGAATTTGCTTTGTAACTTTTTAAAAAGTCTACAGATGTTAAAACATAAAACAGGACAGGACTGGTGAGAATACAACAGTGGTGGCCACAGTAGTCACAGTAGTAATGTAACTAACTTAAAGCTGCTAAGCCTCATACAGAGGTGTCCGCAGAGAGGACTGACATGTGTGCACCTGCACCTGAATTCTTGATTTTAACTGAGCATGAAGGTGCTCGCCTGCAATCTCAGCCCTCTGGGAGACTGAGGCAGGAGGATAGCAAAGTGGAGCCCAGACTGGGCAAGTTAGACTTAGCAAGGCCTATCTAAAAAATTCTTGCTTTCTGTGTGAGCATATGTACCATATTCCACAGTTACAACATTAGGTAAAGGGTTTTCTCTTTATTTCAAGAGGAAAAACACCTCTATTTTGCAGTTCCCTGTGTTCCAAGTTTCCCAGCTTTTCAGAAAGAACCTGAGAACCGTCACAGTCAGTCAGACATGGACAGGAGGATGCGTTGTTTTGCTTCTGCTTGATTTTGCTACACAGCAAACTCTTCCTCAGAGCTGAAGACCCTGCTTCAATCACCTCTTCTCTGTCACCCTCTCAGCTTCCCAAAGCTCTCCGCTCTATGCTTCTGGTCCTCTGATCACACTTGAATAATAACTCATCAAAAGTGTAATGATTTTTGTCTTACGGCACCCTGTGTACACACATTTCTGGTAGGAATGTAAATTAACATGACCAATTTGTAAATGTCTATGAAAGTGACCTTGCACACACTTCTGACACCACAAATCCCTCTGCCAGGACTTTATTCTGTAGATTTGCATGTGTAAACAAAACAAAGCTGTTACAATACCATTGCAACAGAAGACTGGAAACAATGGAAGCATACATTAACAGTGGTCTGGTTAGAGCCCTCTTGGTATCCACCCTAGAATCCCAGCACTCCGAGAGGCTGAGGCAGAAATATAAATTCGTGCCCAGCCTGGGCAATTTAGTGAGACACCGTCTCAAAAATTAAAAAGAGCTGGAGATATAGCTCAGTGCAAACACCTTAGGTGTAATCCACAGTACCGCCTAAAAAAATAAAATAAAAGTTGTCTGGTTAAATAAATACAATGGAATACCAGGCAGATAAAAGAACCAGGAAGTTCTCTTGGTGCCACTATTGGTAATTTTCCCAAACTAATTTCTCCCACGATCTTAACAGGTCAGTCACATTAGCCCACTAAAAGCTGTCTTATCTTATTTTAAATGTGCTTTGTCTTCCCTTTAAATAAGCCAAATAAGGACAACTGTGCTGATGGTCTCATTGAGCATGAGGCATAACAGGTACCTCAGAAAATCTCAGAGCACTAGTCACATGGAAGTCAAGAGGTACAGATGTTGGACACATGATTTCAAGGTAGAAGAACACCCACTTGAAGAACACAGCTCCCAGCTTTGGCTATTTTGTGGTAAAACTATAAGGAATGGTCAAACATATCCTCTCACCACTTTTTCCCAAACAGGCTTCATTATGTACCAAAACATTTTATGAATCCGCCGTTCACAAACAGTTTAGTGTGGCTATGCAGTTACAAAGGAATATAACACTGATCTGTTCTTTAAAACTATACAATCTAATGTAGTACTGACCCAATAAAAGAGAAATTATGCAAAGCAAATCCCAATAATACAATAGAATATGTTAATAAAGTTGGCTGCCTCACAGTAGTGGGTTGATCCCACAGGTTTCTCTGCTCAAAATACAGACTCAAATTAAAGCCTGTGTTCTACTCTCCATCACACCAATCACAACTAGCACTGCTGCAGTCTATTTAACCTTACTAAGTATTAATTCATTCCTAACATAGGGAAATTAGGACTCACCTCACAGCAAAGTCAGAAGGAGACAGAGCATGTACTATGCTTAGTTTGGTGCCTGACACACAGGCCAAATAAATATTAACTATTAACATCATCATTACAGTCATCATCATCCTGGAAGTTTCAAGAGGCTTTTCTCAAACTTTATGTTGCTGTTGGGTATAAAAGGAGCATCACATTTATGAAACAAAACTACTCATCCTGAATATTTCAAAAACAACTTATTCTCTGACCTTTGCTTAATGCATTTATTAGGGGGGTTATAGAAAAATTGAGATCATTTTAGATAAAGATCTTTTTTATCTTACGTGTTAAGCAGTGCGCGTGTGATGTCTCTAAAGTTTTATGTATTTAGTATGAACCAAAGAACTAAGAATACTGATGACTTCTAAACTGTGCATTTATTTTCATAAGACATATGAAATATTTGTGTTGTTTCACTTTTACTACCAAAATCAATAAGCCACTTGAAAGAAATAGTCAACATCACATACTTACTTCTGACACAATGGGCTGTTATCAAACCTGCCTAGCATGACATGATTCTAAGTCCCAATCTCATTTGGTATCTTTTACCCATCCTTCAACCAAGTCTCAGAATAAAGGCTCTAAAACAGTCTTTGTAAAAAATATGAATTACCAAAAGCAAACCAAGAAGACTTAAAAATCCTAAATAATCCAACAACAGGCAATGAAATTAAAGCATTAATTAAAAACCTACCAACCAAAAAAAAAAGCCCAGGACTGGATAGATTCACTGCCAAATTTTATAAGAACTTTGGTGAAGATCTAATGCCAATATTTCTCAAACTTTAATGACATTAAAAGGGAAAGAGCACTTCCAAAGTCATTCCTGGAAGCTAGCCATTACCCTGATTCCAAAATCAGACAAGGATCCAAACAAATCCAGGCCAATCTCTCTAATGAACACAGATGCAAAATTGCTCAATAAGATACAAACAGAATGCAACAGATCATCAAAAAGATTATACACCAGTGTGAATAATCTTCAATAATACATAAGATCCTAATAAGATTACTGACATTTAGAAATGGGAAGAAAGGAGCTAAAGGTGTCGGGAAGGTGGGATGGGTAGGGGAAGGGTAATAAGGGAAAAGAAAAAAATGTGAGATAATGAAAAGATGAAAATAAAGTGTTTGTAGATGGGGAGGGGAGGAGGGGGTGAAGGGAGGGCAGGGGTAAGGGGAAAAAATGAGAATCAAGACTTGTCATGTAGAGGTACAAGATCCCAATAATGAATGTAACTGTACTGTATCCCTAAAATGTACCAATAAACTCAATTAAAGCTGCAAAAAAAAAGATTACACACCATAACCAAGTAGGCCTCATCCCAGAGATGCAAGGATAGTTCAGCAAAAATTCAAAGAAAAAAATGGAAGTAGAGCTCTTTCAAATGAGGAGGGGAACAACAGTTGGAAAGAGTGGGGAGGGTCAGGAGGGTAGGGAACAAAGAAGAATGGAAATGTGTTATGGGCTTTGATACATTTACTGATAAATTTACTCATTAGGTACTGCAGATGTGCACTAATAAAAAAATTATAAATAAATTTTAAAGAACAGTCTTTGCAAGAACAAAATACCATCTTCTACATTTTGACAAGCTAGGTAGGTTCATCCTAATTGATGTATATGGCTCCTAAGGGTGGCTGAAAACAACATAAAAGCTCTACACGTACAACGAAGCAGCTGCACTGGTTCAGAAGACAAGGATCCAATTAAGAAAAAGCTGAGAGGGCCAGGGATTTAGATCAGTGGTTCCACTGCCTGCCTTGTAAGCGCAAGGTCCTGACTTTGATCCCTGGCACAAAAAAAAAAAAAGAACCTCCAAGCAAGCAAACGAAAAGTAGTATGTTTGCTACTAGCAGAAAATTTGGCAAATATATATATATATATATATA